>NC_045454.1:3526152-3548626 GCF_002776525.5 Piliocolobus tephrosceles | reverse complement strand
CAAGTGATCCTCCCACCTCAGCCACCCGAGTAGCTGGGACTACAGGCACACACCACCACGCCCAGCAAATTTGGGTTTTTTTTGTTTTGTTTTGTAGTTTTTGTAGTCAGAGTTTCACCATGCTGCCCAGGCTGGTCTTGAACTCCTGGGCTCAAGTGATCCACTCACCTTGGCCTCCCAAAGTGCTGGGTTTACAGGCGTGAGCTACCGCATCCAGTCTGCTCAAAAAAATTTTTTTAATTAGCTGAGCATCCTGGCGCACCCCTGTAATTCCAGTTACTCAGCTGAGGTGGGAGGATCTCTTGAGCCCAGGAGGTCAAGGCTGCAGTGACCTGTAATCACACCACTGCACTCCAGTCTAGGCAATAGAGCAAGACCCTATCTGGCTGGGACAAGATGCAAATGCACTGTCTCTCTTGGAGCTTCTTTGGCCAAGCTCCGTCTTCACATGGTCCAATCACTTTTGCTTTCGGTACTGGCCCAGAGCCCTGGTAAGTGGATTTGCCATTCCTTGTGTCTTGGAGTGGGCGAGCTCATGACTCCAACTTTGAGCGTGATCAGTTTGAAATGTCTGCACAACCACGAAGCGTCTGTGTCACCGCAGTTCAATCTCTGACTGAATATTGGGAGAGAAGTCGTGCCTGGACATAAAAATTTGGAAGTTTTTGGCACACACTGTTATTTTAAGTTATGATACTGGACAAGACCACGAAAAAAAAAAATGAGCATAGATGGAGAAAGGAATGGAAAGAGGTGAACATTGTTAAACAAAAATTACAGGAGCTCCTACAGTAGGCCCCACCGACCAAACCAAAATGGAATCTCTCATGCTAAATATCATCTAATCAAACTGAAGCTTTAAGGATGCAGACCGATCCCAGTTTTTCCTAAAAGCAGATTTCAGTCTACCTGAATTAGTGAAATTAGGAAGTCCCCTCTGCTTTAACCCTTAGAAAAAAAGTAACCTGTTAACCAATCAACTTTTTTTTCTATTGTTCTATTTTATTGTTCCCACCTTATAAAACCCCAGTGTTCTGCCATTATCCAGTGGGAACCCTAATTTCTATTGTGTAGAACAGAGATTGCCCCAATTCATGAATCACAAACAAAAGCCAATTAGATCTAAATTAGTTGTAATTTTTGCTTTTTGACAACCCTGAACTAACTGGTTGCAAACAAGAAAGCAACAAAGTCATGTTAGGAGTTACAACAATCTTTTAAGAATTATACAGGCTGAAATTCTAGCACTTTAAGAGGCTGAGGCAGGCGGATCACCTGAGGTCAGGTGTTTGAGACCAGCCTGGCCAACATGGTGAAACCCTGTCTCTACTAAAAACACAAAAATTAGCTGGGCGTCGTGGCGGGTGCCTGTAATCCTAGCTACTTGGGAGGCTGAGGCAGGAGAATCACTTGAACCCGGGAGGCAGAGACTGCAGTGAGCCAAGATCATGCCACTGCACCCCAGCCTGGGCGAGAGAGCAATACTCCACCTCAAAAAAAGAAAAAAAAAAAGAATTATATTATACAAAACTTTAGTACTCTCCATTGGTGACTGCTGTTTTTTTTCTTGTCATGACTATGAAGGTTAGAGAATAAAATCCAGCTTTCAATGATTTGACAAATACATTATGGTTATGAAAATGGAAACAGGGTGTACAGAAAATGCCCTCCAGAGATTTAAAAGTGGAGAAAGTATCATGACAGGATGTTAACTGAGTGGAAATGGAGATGGAATCAATTTCCTAGACGGTATTATTTATAAATTGAGATTATTGAGCGATGTGGCTTAATTAGCATGCAAGCTGTTAACACTGTTATCCATCACTGACAATACTATTTCGCCCAATTTAGAAGAGTCATAATTCTCCTTTTCACATATGTATGACCCTTAGGGTTAGTTTTGGCATTGGATGCAGAACAGATATTAAAGTTAATATGTTTATATTCCGTCATGGAATGTCTGGGATCAGTGCAGGTGAGGAAAGCTATGTAGATATTGGTGACAATTTTTTTTTTTTTTTTTTTTTTTTTGAGACAGAGTCTCGCTCTGTTGCCCAGGCTGGAGTGCAGTGGCCGGATCTCAGCTCACTGCAAGCTCCGCCTTCCAGGTTCATGCCATTCTCCTGCCTCAGCCTCCCGAGTAGCTGGGACTACAGGCGCCCGCCATCTCGCCTGGCTAGTTTTTTGTATTTGTTAGTAGAGACGGGGGTTTCACCGTGTTAGCCAGGATGGTCTCGATCTCCTGACCTCGTGATCCGCTCGTCTAGGCCTCCCAAAGTGCTGGGATTACAGGCTTGAGCCACCGCACCTGGCCTAATTTTTTTTTTTTTTTTTTGAGATAGAGTCTCACTCTGTTGCCCAGGCTGGAGTGCAGTGGCACGTAGCTGGGACTACAGGCACGAGCCACCATGGCCAGCTAATTTTTGCATTTTTTAGTCGAGACGGGTTTTTACCATGTTGGTCAGGCAGGTCTCGAACTCCTGACCTTGAATGTTGATGTGCCTGCCTCAGCCTCCCAAATTGCTGGGATTACAGGTGTGAGCCACCACACACCTGGCCTGGAGACACTTTTAAATCCCTCATGGAAGGCATGTCAGTGTCTTCATTATTTAAACATATATCATCTGGTGATCAGTGCTGAGGCCCTAGTGATTTTTCTATCCTTACCTGCCAAAAATTTGCCCAGTAATGTGTTTATCCAGCACCTAAAATGTATAAATAGCAGAGTTTATATGTATGAACCAGTTAATTTGTTAGGAATTGCCAAGTGTTTGAAATGTTAATTCAGGAAAACTGATAGGATAAAGCAAAGCATAGAGAGGTAAGCACTGTGTCTTCTCATGCAGGTAAAAGAAAGAAAAAAAAGAGAGGCAAATACTGAAGGTGCAGGTTAAAAACCATGAACCAATGTCTTGGAGTATTTAACTTACAGATCTGCAATAGTGGGAGCTGCTCATCTGAGTGAAGTGGCTGAATTATTTATACTCACGTTAGTGGGTCTGGTCATAACAGAAATCATGCCTGCAACTGCTGGACATTTCACAATGAGGAGCCTTTGTAGAATATAATGATAGGAGTAACATTAACAAGGCAAACCCCATATAATGTGCTTAACAACTAAAGTTAGGAGAAATACTAACTGGTGTAACTGACTGCACTGATCAAAAAACGTATTGGAGCTTACAGCTGAGTAGTTTAGATGCTTACTGTGGTGGTCAGTTTATAATGGGTGCAGGGAGCAGCTGACACATGGAACTGTCACAGAAGGTTACAGAAGGCTGGAAGGCCACTCCCCAAACTGCAGCATGCAGTAATTTCAAAAGAGGTAATGTTATATTTATTATGAGGAATGACTTATTCTAATGTAATCAGAGTATGACACAACACAGAGGTGCTAATGTATTCGTTTGAGAATTGGGATGCACTGATGTGCAGTGAAATATTTTATTTCTAAGACAGCAGCATATTGACGTCCATAAAAAGAGAGTGGATCTTTCGGTTGATGACAGTCTTGTTTTACAAATGGTGTACTCCTGAAAACATGGAGAAGAATAAGTTGGATCAAGGAGCCACTGTGATAGGTGGCAGGTTATGTACCCTCAGGGCATTTATCTGCAGAAAGTAGGCAAGAGTTTTCTTTTCTTTTTTTTTTTTGAGACGGTGTCTCACTCTGTCTCCCATGCTGGAGTCCAATGGCACGATCTTGGCTCACTGTAGCCTCTACCTCCCAGGTTCAAGTGATTCTCATGTCTCAGCCTCACGAGTAGCTGGGATTATAGGTGCCCGCCACAACGCCCGGCTAATTTTTGTATTTTTCGTAGAGACAGGGTTTTACCATGTTGGCCAGGTTGGCCTCAAACTTCTGACCTCAAGTGTTCCACCTGCCTACGCCTTCCAAACTGCTGGAATTGCAGGCGTGAGCCACCGTGCCCGACCTGAAAGTAGGCAAGAGTTTTCAAGGAGAATGAAGTCACCATCTCCAGAGGTGGAAGGTCGGGGTAGCAGGGAGAACCACCTTGGGCAGCTCTCATGGGAAAGAGTTCCCACAAGACATATTCTACCCAGTCTCATACTAATTCACACAACTATGAAGAGCTGGTACGAAATGATTCAGCTTTTATTAATTAGCATCTTACATCTTAAGAGAGAAAAAAAATAAAGACAAACGAGGTGGCAGAGCCAGGAGAGCTCCCTGAACACACACGAAGGAACAGAGGCAGATAGGGCTCAGGAAGCCACCTGGGCACAGGGAGGCAGCACCCTTCGGGAGTGGGCCTGAACCCAGGGGTGCTTCAGGATCTGGGCCAGGGGCAGTCGCTCCCAGGGCTGGTATCTGAGAAGCTTGGAAATCAAGTCCCGGGCCCCCAAAGGCATTGATAGTGGAAACCTCACATCTACCTGATGAGGCCAGGAGAGAAGGAAGAGAAGTCTGGTTAATTTCTTTTCTTTTTTTTTTTTTTTGAGACGGAGTCTCGCTCTGTGGCCCAGGCTGGAGTGCAGTGGCCGGATCTCAGCTCACTGCAAGCTCCGCCTCCCGGGTTCACGCCATTCTCCTGCCTCAGCCTCCCGTGTAGCTGGGACCACAGGCGCCCCCCACCTTGCCCGGCTAGTTTTTTGTATTTTTTTTTTTCAGCAGAGACGGGGTTTCACCGTGTTAGCCAGGATGGTCTTGATCTCCTGACCTTGTGATCCGCCCGTCTCGGCCTCCCAAAGTGCTGGGATTACAGGCTTGAGCCACCGCGCCCAGCCTATCTGGTTAATTTCTTTGGTCAATGTTGTCCCTCTTCTTTGAGCCTTGTTAAGGCGCTGTTCTGGACCACAGCAGACAACGCTGTGTGTGTGCCCCAGTTCCCACAGCCCAGCAGCCATCACTGACCAGTTCCCTCATGAATGCCCAAAAGTAACTGTCCCACCTTGAGGATGCGTCTGTAAGTCTCACTGTGGGAGGCGCTCTCAAAGGGTGGATATCCCACCAGCAGCTCATAGCAGAGCACTCCAATGCACCACAAATCCACCTTTTCGTCATATGTTCTCCCCTCAATCATTTCTGGGGGCAAGTAGTCCAGTGTTCCACACATTGTCTTTCTCCTAGAGGAAGGCAGAAAAGGGAGTAGGTACTAAGCAGAGGCCCAGGATGAGGGAAATTCTCCTTCCCCAGCTTTCACTGAGATGTGGAGACCCTAGGACATCCTGGAAAGTCTCTCCCAAGCACAGGAGTTTGGAGAGACAAATTTTTAATATGGATCAAGGTTCGGAGAAGGTAAGTACTGGGATGGCCTATTCATAAATCCATATTTTGGAAGTATGGTGATTTAGCTCATGCTCCAGAATGTTTTCACAGAATAGTCTCAGCATTAAGAAAGATCTAGAACAAACTGATGGTATATCCATGAGAACCAAGTAAATAAATTATGGTAAGAAAATTTCTGTATGAAAATTATTCATACAGAAAAATACACTGCTGGAATTGTGGAGCAATGACTTTTTTTTTTCTTTTTGAGATGGAGTCTCGCTCTGTCGCCCAGGCTGGAGTGCAGTGGTGCAATCTCGGCTCACTGCAAGCTCCACCTCCCAGGTTCACGCCATTCTCCTGCCTCAGCCTCCCGAGTAGCACAGGCGCCCGCCACCACGCCCGGCTAATTTTTTGTATTTTTAGTAGAGACGGGGTTTCACTGTGTTAGCCAGGATGGTCTCAATCTCCTGACCTCATGATCCGCCCGCATCGGCCTCCCAAAGTGCTGGGATTATACGTGTGAGCCACCATGCCTGGCCAGCAATGACTTTCTTTACATGCAAACTTACTGGTATAGTTATATATTAACAAAGAACAGAAAATAAAAGGTTTGATTGGATCACATTATTTAAATTTACAAATACGTATTAAGTATATGTATTTGAAAAAGGCAGCATAGGCCAGGCGTGGTGGCTCATGCCTATAATCCCAGCACTTTGGGAGGCCGAGGTGGGCGGATCACCTGAGGTCAGGAGTTGGAGACCAGCCTGACCAACATGGTGAAACCCGTCTTTAGTAAAAGTACAAAATCAGCCGGGTGTGGTGGCGCATGCCTGTAATCCCAGCTACTTGGGAGGCTGAGGCAGGAAAATCTCTTGAACCTGGGAGGTGGAGTTGCAGTGAGCTGAGATCACACAATTGCAATCTAGCCTGGGCAACAAGAGCAAAACTCTGTCTCAAAAAAGAAAAGAAAAAGGCGGTATTTCAGCCAGGCGTGGTGGCTCATGCCTGTAATCCCAGCACTTTGGGCGGCCAAGGTGGGCAGATTACCTGAGGTCAGGAGTTCGAGACTAGCCTGGCCAACATAGCAAAACCCCATCTCTACTAAAAATACAAAAATTACCTGGGTGTGGTGGCACATGCCTGTTATCCCAGCTACTTGGGAGACTGAGGCAGGAGAACCGCTTTAATCTGGGAGGCCGAGATTGTGCCCCTGCACTCTAGCCTGGGTGAAAGAGTGAGACTCCGTCTCAAAAAAAAAAAAAAAAGAAAAAGGTAGTATTCCAATACAAACCCCAAGTTCGTATCTAGGTTTTACACATGGACACATGAAATACATTAAATTGGGTCATTCCTAACTGGTACTCAGAACTCACCCTACCACCACCACGTGACCTACCTCAGGGAGGGGGTGTGCACAGACCAGCCAAAATCTGCAATCTTCACCTCACCCCTGAGCCCCAGCAGCAGGTTCTCTGGCTTTATGTCTCTGTGAATCACTTTCTTCTCATGGCAGTAGGTCAGGGCGTCTGCCAACTCTTCTATTATCTGTGGGTGCAAAGAAAAGTCACCCTGAAAGTGAAGCCTGCCACAATTTCCGTCTGAGGTGGAACGCTCATCATGAATTGAAGGATTGCAGTGGAATCTTTTTGGTCCAGCAACTAACTGCACCAGTTACTGGTGTGTGGGGTGTGGAGTTCCTCTCCTTTTTATGTGGTCTTATAGGACGGATGGTAAAATGGACACAGATCCTCCCTGTTGTCCTAGCACAGCAAGTAGCCAGATACAGAACCTACACTGAGCCACTCAGATGATCTCTTACAGGACTTGAGGCCCGAGGAAATGAAACAGAAACAGGAGGAAAGACGGAAGACCACTCATCCTGGCAGAGCAAGCTGATGGGACCATTGCAGCTGGGAAAATCATTGCCATGATTCCCTTTCCGGCACCCTCTAGAAATCTCTTTGTACCTATCTCTAAGCCAGTTCTAGCCATTTATTCAGTGAACTCCTTCACAGGCTTTCAATATGTTTCTTTACATAAGGCAGTGGAGTTAGATTCTGTTGCTTACAACCAAAGAATCCAAACCTTTTTTTTTTTTTTTTTTTTTTTTGAGACGGAGTCTTGCTCTGTCGCCCGAGCTGGAGTGCAGTGGCCAGATCTCAGCTCACTGCAAGCTCCGCCTCCCGGGTTTACGCCATTCTCCTGCCTCAGCCTCCGGAGTAGCTGGGACTACAGGCGCCCGCCACCTCGCCCGGCTAGTTTTTTGTATTTTTAGTAGAGACGGGGTTTCACCGTGTTAGCCAGGATGGTCTCGATCTCCTGACCTCGTGATCCGCCCGTCTCGGCCTCCCAAAGTGCTGGGATTACAGGCTTGAGCCACCGCGCCCGGCCAGAATCCAAACCTATACACAGTACTTACTAATATTCTGGAGATACAATGAGGCTAATTAGGGTATCCAAGGATGAAAGTAAACTTTTCAAAAGGCAATCCGGACCCTCCTGACAGCCACAAAGAGAGCTCCCACCAGCCCACAATAAACTCATAGACCCCAGAGCCTCCAGTCCCCCACCTCACCGTGGCTGTGCGCTGTTCATCTAATTTCTGGCTTTTTTGCAGCTCCTTGTAGAGCTCCCCCCTCGGAGCATATTCCAGAATCAGGTACACCCGGCGTGCATCATGGAAATAGTTATACAGGCGCAGGATATTGGGGTGTCTGAAGGATTAATGTTGGAAGAGTCAGATTTCTCCCTGAGGCCTATCATATGATGCCACTGTCACTGCCTGGTCACACAACTGGCAAATTATGCTGGGACCAGAATAACAACAGCCCTATCTGGGAGCGAGTGAGGGGAAAACAGAGGAACCAGGATTCTACCGTCTGACCCAGGGTAGGAGGTAGTGTACATGGAATGAGCTGCAGAGAAAAGTCTTCAAGGTATAAGTGAAGGGTTTACTTGGGGTGAGTATTTGGGGAAAATGCTGGGCTCTGACGTCAAAGATGAAAGAGCAAGCAGAGACTGTCCGTACTGTAGATGCGCCTGGATCTCAATTTCCCGACGCAGCTGGTGCTCCAGCCCTTCCTTCTCTATCTGCGACTTGAAGAGAACCTTCAGGGCCACAATGAAATGGCTTTCCTTGAGCCGAGCCAGGTACACATTCCCAAATTTCCCCTTGCCCAGGGGACGCCCGATTTCAAAGTCATCGACCGTGAGGCGCCGCCTGACAGGAGAGGAAGAAAAGAGCCTCAGCTTGGGAGGTAGGGGAGGTGGAGGGACAGTCAGGGACCCCAACGCTTTCCTTCCTCTTTCACTGTATCCTCCCTCTGCCGCTTTCCCTTCTCACACGGGCCTAGTCCTGTGTTCCTCAGGACAGTCGTTCTCAGTCCCAGGAGCCAGCACCCCACACACCCAGCCTGTCCTTCATCCCCACGTCCCACCTCCCTTCCTTTTCCAGGTACCAAACCCAAGGGGCTCACATGGCTGGGCTGCTGGGCTGCGGGGCTGTTTGGTTTGCTGCAGTCACTGAGAGAGAGGAAAGGAGACGGGACGGAAGGAGAAGGGGAGACAGAGAGGGCAGGGGAACAGCAGAGGAGGGAAGAGGGAGCGAGAGGCGAGGGGAAGAAGGGGAGGAGAAAAAGAGAGGGCAGGGGAAGGCAGGGGGAGAGAAGGCGGGCGGAGGCGGAGGGAGAGGTAAGGAGAAGAAAGAGTAAGGTAAGGGAGGGAGGGGTGAAGAGGCAGAGAGAAAGGAAGGGGAGGGGAGAGTAGGGGAGGGAGAGGTGAGAGAAACAATGGGAGGGGAGGGAGGGAGTGGGTAGGAAAGGAAAAGGTTGGGGAAGGGAGATGTCAACAGATGTGTCTTCTGCGCACCCGACCCCTGGCCCAGTCCCCAGCCTTCCCCGCGTCCTTTCTCCGGCGCTGGCTCTCACCCGCTTCGCCTGCAGGCTGAGCTCTGCCCGGCTGCACCGCAGCTCTGGGGGAGCTCATGGGGAGAAGAGGTGACGGCGCGGACGCCTTCCTGAGCCCTCTGGATGGCTGTTCCCTTTCACAGGGTCCTGAAAGGGGTTGGGGGTCACTTTCTGGCCGAGGCGCTTCCGATCCTGCTCGTCCTGCGGCCTCACCGAGGTCCCAGACACACACAGCCTCCGGTATCCGCGGCGTCGTGAGCAGCCGTGGCTGCGCGGCCTTCTTTTATACCCGGCGCTGCCCGCTCAGAGCGGTACTTCCTGGCTGACTCCCATTGGCTGAAATTCCTGACGCCATCGGAAGTGCGCCCAATAGAAAACACAGAAATGGGAGTCTCCGCCCAGGGACCCCGGGTCGCGGCGGAACTGGAGCGCTGCGGCCCGGGCTGGGCGCTGAAAGCGAGGCCCAGGGGTCAGGCCCGAGAAGGAAGGAGGCAGAGGGTGCAGAGAGGATGGGAGCGAGCCAGAGAGAATGAACAATGCCTACACCCACGCGGTGCGCATGCATCACCTAGGAAAGAGCCGTGATGCACGTGGGAATGAACAGACACCCACTCCTGACATGCTGGAGCCTTGTGCAGCCCGCGACCCTAAACCACCTCGCGCCTCGTGCAGCCCCCGCGACCCCAAAACCACCTTGCTTCAAGGTCACATCCGATTCAGGCCACTCTCCAGGGTCACCGCGATGGGGCTCCCTGAAGCCTGTGGCTATGCCTGCTCACAGCCAGGACGCCACGAGCCTAGCTCACTTACCCCTCTCCTCCCACTCGCCAGGTATTCGTTGGACCCTGTAATCAGTTTGTGGTTTTGGCCTTAGATCGTAAAATCAGTTCCCACGTATTTATTTGTTTAGCACACACGTAAGTTTCAAAAACATTTAAAATTGAATTCTTTTAGACATGGAACATATCTTGCAGAAATATAATTCAAGGCCTGGCATGGTGACTCACGCCTGTAATCCCAGCACTTTGGGAGGCCGAGGCGGGCGGATCACTTGAGATCACCAGTTCGAGACCAGCCTGGCCAACAGGGGGAAACCCCGTCTCTACTACAAAAATTAGGTGTGGTGGCACATGCGTGTAATCCCACCTACTCGAGAGGCTGAAGCAGGAGAATCGCTTGAACCCGGGAAGCGGAGGTTGCAGTGAGCAAAGATCAGCAAGGTCCCATTTGTCAAAACATCAGAATAAAAACACATGCTGAGCCAGGCGAGATAGCTCATGCCTGTAATCCCAGCACTTTGGGAGGCTGAGGCAGGAGGACCACTTGAGCTCAGGAGTTTGAAACCAGACTGGGTAACACAGATCTCATCTCTAGATTAAAAAAAAAAAAAAAAAAAATTCAGCCAGGCATGGTGGCAAGCACCTGTAATCCCCGCTACTCAGGAGGTTGAGGCGGGAGGATCACCTGAGCCCGGGAGATTGAGGCTGCAGTGAGCTACGAATGCACCGCTGCCCTCCAGCCTGGGGGACAGAAGTTCATTAAAATCACCTGGCCAGTCAACACAAGGCCCATGGCTCGTAACACTTCCCGAGGAGGGTATTTCTTCTCCTTGGAGCAGTTCAGTTGAGACCACACAATTTTAAGATGTGTAACATGCCTGTGGCAAAGATTAAAAATCTTTAACCCTCAAAACCCAAGGACACCACTGAGCATTCCAGAGGCACTCCAGCTTCCCACAATTGAGACAGGAAAGGCCATGCTGCACTATGATAAAAAGGGGTGCTATGCAATTCCCACGAGCCAGATTCCCATGGGTCTCCAGCATCCCGTCTCTGTAGGGGACCTCTCGGCCGGAGTCAGCTGTTCAGCGCCTCCAAAGTAAAACTCAGACACCCGTGATTCCAATAACATACTCTTTAATCGCAAGTTATCTGCATTTAATAATGCAGAAATTATTATAAACCCATATTATTTAAATCTCTCCCCATTGAAGCCATGAACTAGTTTCAAAAGCAGCAACAAAAGGATGACGAATTGTTTACACATATACTATAGAAATACACATTGATCTGGCAATAACATCTTTACAAAGGTGAACAAAGGGAGTACCTGCAAGTTGCACCACTTGTAGCCATACATATGTATATATATATATATATATTCATACACGTGTGTGTGTATATATATATATATCTTGAAGTGGTTCATACGCGCGCGCGCGCACACACACACACACACACACAGAGAGAGAGAGAGAGAGCGAGCGAGAGAGAGCAGACCAGGTCCTTTTTTAAAAGACTTTCTCCGTACCTTTTCATCACTAAATTAAATCTCTAGACTAAGTTGTTCATAAGTTCCACTGTAACTTAAGGTTTTCTTTTTCCTCTTAACAAAACAGGAAAGGAGGAATTTTTTTTTTTTTTTTTTTGAGACAGAGTCTCACTGTCACCCAGGCTGGAGTGCAGTGGCATGATCTTGGCTCACTGCAAGCTCTGCCTCCCAGGTTCAAGTGATTTTCCTGCCTCAGCCTCCCAAGTAGCTGGGACTACAGGCGCACGCCACCAAGCCGGGCTAATTTTTCACTTTTGTAGAGATGGGATTTTGCCATGTTGGCTAGTTTGGTCTCAAACTCCTGACCTTAAGTGATCCACCTGCCTCGGCCTCCCAAAAGTGCTGGGATTACAGGCGTGAGCCACCGCACCCGGCCTGAATTTATTATAATCATTATGTAAGCCTTCACCACAAAGTCATGACCATTATTTTTTTGCTGAAAAATTTATTTGCTTAATGTTACACAAATTTGACTTATATAGCATTTTAGTACCATTTAAGTCACTGTCTAAAACAGCAGTGGAGACTGCTATCCTTTTTGAGTTTGCAAGCTTCACCCTTGCTGGAGTGTGGACCTTAGATTTTGGGAGGTTTACTACTGCTCCACCCACCCAAAACAGGAGTATTACAGTGTCCTGTTTTTCGGTGCTTTTTCTCCCGGTCCCCAGCTGAAAAGGTTATCCCCCTTCCAGCTGAAAAGCTGAACCCCTGCTAATATTCTGGAAGTCCAGAACTGTGGGATGTGCCAGAAAACATGTCCGATAAAAACCCTGGCACTGAGTCTCTACTAAGCTTCCCAGTGGACACATAGCATGTGTTGTCGTAAGTACCAGATGGAACTTAAATAGGGCACTTCCTGTGACTTCACTGAAACAAGACTCAAGAGATTGTGCCTGGTTTTCTCTGAATTTCAGTCTTCCCTTTACTATTCGCTTTGTATTCTTTTGTTGTAGTAAATCATAGCTGTTGAGTATGACAGAATGCTGAGACCTGAGTCTTCTCAGCAAATTGTCAAACCTGGGGGGTGTTCTTGAGGATCCTCATTCATAACGATTTCTAAAATAATGTACATCTGTCCAAAAAAGACCAGGTAGGCTGGGCACGGTGGTTCACGCCTGTAATCCCAGCACTTTGGGAGGCTGAGGCAGGAGAACGGCTTGGATTCATGTATTTTTTGAGACTGAGTCTCGCTCTGTCGCCCAGGCTGGAGTGCAGTGGCATGATCTCGGCTCACTGCAAGCTCCGCCTCCCGGGTTCACGCCATTCTCCTGCCTCAGCCTCCCGAGTAGCTGGGACTACAGGCGCCCGCCATCTCGCCTGGCTAGTTTTTTGTATTTTATAGTGGAGACGGGGTTTCACCGTGTAGACCAGGATGGTCTCGATCTCCTGACCTCGTGATCCGCCCGTCTCGGCCTCCCAAAGTGCTGGGATTACAGGCTTGAGCCACTGCGCCCGGCCTTGAGGCAGGATTAATCACTTGAAGCCGGGAGGCGGAGGGTGCTGTGAGTCGAGATCGTGCCACTGCACTCCAGCCTGGGTAACAGAGCAAGACTCCATCTCCAAAAAAAAAAAAAAAAAACCCAAGTAGATTATCTTTGAGGTCAGGTATGTCATATATGGTGCCACCTATATGCACAGCTTTGTGGCAAACATTCTGTAAGGAACCAAAAACTGCAATAAAGGCCAGTGCAGTGGCTCATGCCTGTAATGCCAACACTTTGGGGGGCCGAGGCGGGTGGATCACCTGAGGTCAGGAGTGCAAGACCAGCCTGGCCAACGTGGTGAAACCCGTGTCTACAAAAAATACAAAAATGAGCTGGGCATGGTGGCCCAGGCCTGTAATCCCAGCTACTTGGGAGGCTGAGACAGGAGAGCTGCTTGAACCTTGGGGGATGGAGGTTGCAGTGAACTGAGATCGCACCAATGCACCTCAGTCTGAGTGGCAGAGCGTGAGATTCCATCTCAAGCAACAACAAAATTGCAATAAAAATTCTTTGCTGTGTGTGGCCATTCACCAAAACACACACATATGGAGGGTCTACTGAAAAAAGGTGCAATGACAGAATGGGCCAGTGGCTGCATGTGGGGACGAGGTAAGAGAAAAAGAGGTGGTTGCAACGTGGCTTGGGCAACAAGGTTCAAGTCTGGGAAATTCACCCTGATCTTCTTCAGGCACTTCAAACACTCCTAAAGCCAGATGCATGTCTTACGCTTCTCTACTCCTCTTTCCCACTCCCCTTTCCTCAAACCCAGACGCTGTATTTTTACATAGTTACAACAGAGATTGCACTCAGTAAAGAGTGGCTACGGTTTACCTTCCTCAAGCTGAAGAAACAGCCAAGATGTCAAATAAGAGCAACAGATTACAGCACTGTTGAATCAACTTCAGTAAAAATGGTGACCAGAAAACAAACCCCCCATATGAGAAGCAAAACAGTGGTTAAAGACATGAATTCTGAAGCCAGTCTATGTGGCCTCCCATTCCTAAATCCAAATGTAACTGTGTAACCTTGGGCTCATTCTTAACCCAAGCCTATCTATATTCTGCTCTGCAAAACGGAGGAAATAGCATTACCTACCACACACAGATGCTGTAAATGTTGAAAGAGCTGATGCACGTAAAACATTCACAACAATGTCTGACACACAGCCACACTACGTTCGCTTGCTCTCATGAGAATTAGGGGTTCATCCCCACGGCCAGGGCCGTGGCCACGGCCACACGGACATGCATACAGGCTCAGTGTTTACAAATGCAGAGACAGTGCAGAAGACGCCCAGTGGGCCACAGACATGAGAAACATCCAGTCTGGAGACACAGATTTGGGAAATTCTGTAGATCATCGAAAGTAAATGTCTTCAGCGGGAACCATCTCATTCACAGAAATCACAGCAAGTGAAAAAGCAACGACCAATGATGGATTCTGGGAAACAAAAATGTTTAAGAGTTGGAAGGAAGACACAGACCCTCTGGAGGAGAAAGCAACTTTCAGAAGCCAGGAAAGAAGCTTCAGGTCAGAGCGATGGTCAGCAGTACAAAGTTCTAACAAGGAAGTAAGAGGACAAATGATGGAAGCCCTCCTGCAGCTGTCTGTGGAGTGAGAAACGAGAAGGGGTGGGGACAGGTAGTGTGCAGAACAACTACACAGACCACGTCTGTGGGAGACAGAAGAAATGGGCAGAGACTGATGGGCAAGTGGGGTGGAACCCATTTTGGGATGAGGATAGAGACCTGAACACAGATACAGATTATGGGGGGAAAATCGGGTTATCAGAGACCAGTTAAAGACTAGGGGAGGAAGTATGACAGAGAGCCTAGAAAGACGGGGCAGGAGGTGGGAAAATGTGTCCAATAACAAAAGGCAAGAGTGATCCTGGAAGAGAGGTGACTCCTTCCTGAGGATACAACAAGGCTTAGAGAGCTAGGGAACTTTACAAACGCTCCATGGAGAACACGACTCTGAACAATCTGCAGATCACTCTCAGTTGTAAGATCTGTTCATAGAAATATTGGTGTAGCACAACTCAGAAGACTGTGGACTTTCTATTCCCCGAGATAGTTTTAACATTTCTATTCAAATGTCAAGACACACCACCAGAGAACCATGCCTTTGGAATACAGTTGTCTATTCTCTGAGAGTCTTTCTTTGGCATTAAAAAATAAGCAAAGAAATAGAAGGTGCACACACGAACCAAATGGAAATCGAACAACTGGAAAATACAAAACCAAAATGAAAACTCACTGCACAAACTCAACAGATTAGGTATGACAAAGGAAACAACCAGTGAGGACCATGGAAGGTCAATAGAAATTCATCAGTGTTAACAACAGAGAAAAGAGACTGGAAAAAGAAAAAAGATGCGAGCCTGAAGGACCCATGGGAGTGTAAAAAAAGATCTGCCATTCATGTTACTGAAGTCTCTATAGAGACAAGACTGGGGGTGAAAAAATATTTGGAGAAATAATAGTTGAAAGTTCCCCAAATTTGGCAAAAGGCATAATCCTGTAGATCGAAAAGCTAGGCAAGCACCAGGGAGCACCAAATAGGATACACTCAAAAAATTCCATGCCATGCACATCACAGTCGAACGTACGAACACTACAGACAATGAAAAACACTTTGAATGAAGCTCGACAGAACTGATGCGTTACAAAATAAGGAATGAGTATTTGAATGGTAGTTGATTTCTTGTATTAAACCATAATGGACAGAGAGACACGTTTCTCAAGTCTAAAAGAAAACAACTGCCAACTCTGAATCTTACATTCCACAAAAATATTTTTTGGGAATGAAGGAAATATAAAGACATCTTTAGGCCGGGTGCGGTGGCTCAAGCCTGTAATCCCAGCACTTTAGGAGGCCGAGACGGGCGGATCACGAGGTCAGGAGATCGAGACCATCCTGGCTAACATGATGAAACCCCGTCTCTACTAAAAAATACAAAAAACTAGCCGGGCGAGATGGCGAGTGCCTGTAGTCCCAGCTACTCGGGAGGCTGAGGCAGGAGAATGGCGTAAACCCGGGAGGCGGAGCTTGCAGTGAGCTGAGATCCGGCCACTGCACTCCAGTCTGGGCAACAGAGCGAGACTCCATCTCAAAAAAAAAAAAAAAAAAAAAGACATCTTTAGAGGAAGGAAAACAAAGAACATTTGTTACCCTAGAAGAAAAATTAGTAAGGTCAGTAGTGTGTAACAGAAATGAAATGCTAATAGAAGGCTTGGGATTTCAAGAAGAAGGAATGAACAATGGAATGGGTAAAGAGGTCAAGAGACAGGCTGAGGCAGGTTGATCACGAGGTCAGGAGTTCAAGACCAGCCTGAACAACATGGTGAAACCCTGCCCCTACTAAAAATACAAAATTAGCCAGGCGTGGTGGCGCATGCCTGTAATCCCAGCTACTCAGGAGGCTGAGGGAGGAGAATCGCCTGAACCCAGGAGGCGGAGGTTGCAGCGAGCAGAGATCGTGCCAGTGCACTCCAGCCTGGGCAACAGAGGGAGACTCTTGTCTCTTTATTTAAAAAAAGAAAAAGAAAAAGAAAAAAAAAAAAAAAGACGTCAAGAGACAATGCTTCTCACAATCTTTTGTAAAATATGTGTGAGAGATAAGCAAAAATTACATCTTGCAGCTGGGCGTGGTGGCTTACACCTATAATCTCAGCACTTGGCATTAATCTCACTCAGCATTAATTACACCTGTAATCTCAGTACTCGGGAGGCCGAGGCAGGTGGATCACAAGGTCAGGAGTTCAAGACCAACGTGGCCAAGATGGTGAAACCCCGTCTCTACTAAAAATACAAAAATTATCCGGGCGTGGTGGCAGGCCCCTGTAATCCCAGCTACTAGGGAAGCTGAGGCAGAGAACTGCTTGAACCCTGGAGGCGGAGGCTGCAGTGAGCTGAGATCATGTAAAAGCACTCCAGCCTGGGTGACAGAGCGAGACTTGGTCTCAAAAAAAAAAAAAAAAAAAAAAAAATTACGTCTTGCAACATAGTGCTCAATTTTTGAAGAGGAATTACTATTACTTAGGATAGTTACATTAACAGGTAAGCTAAAGGAACTTAATGGAAGTAAAGTGCTAAACTGCTGATACATCAGCAATTACAATATTAAAACTGCATCAGCAATAAAATTATCAGTTAAATTGCTGACAACTTACTAAACTGTTTTAAGTTATATACTTACACTGTAATAGAACAATCACTAAAAAATGCATATATATATAGACAGTCCCTGACTTAAGATGGTTCGACTTACTACTTAGCTTTACAATGGTGTGAATACGACATGCATTCAGCAGAAACCACTTTTTTTTATTCAAAAGCACTTTGGGAGGCCAAGGCGGACGGATCACGAGGTCAGGAGATCAAGAACATCCTGGCTAACATGGTGAAACCCCGTCTCTACTAAAAATACAAAAAATTAGCCGGGTGTGGTGGCGGACACCTGTAGTTCCAGCTACTCCGGAGGCTGAGGCAGGAGAATGGCATGAACCCGGGAGGCGGAGCTTGCAGTGAGCCGAGATGGCGCCACTGCAGTCCAGCCTGGGCAACAGAGCCAGACTCCGTCTCAAAAAAAAAAAAAAAAAAAATTCTTTGTAGTAACTTTATTATAAAGTAGGCCTTGTGTTAGATGATTTTACCCAACTGCAGGCTAACATAAATTTTCTGAGCATGCTGAAGGCAAGATTGGCTATGATGTTCGGTAGGGTAGGTATATTAAATGCGTATTTGACATATTATTTTCAACTTGCAATGGGTTTATTGTGACATAACCCAATCATAAGTCAAGGAGCATCTATACTAAAAAATACTACTACATATACATCAAATCAAATTCCAAAAAAAAAAGTTGAAGTAATCTACAGGAAGACTAGTAAACAACCCCAAATAACAGAGGAATAATAAAAAAGGAACACAAAAATCATTTAAAGGCACACTTAGGCCCTAAAATATCAATAATTATGTTAATTTAAATGATTTCAATATACAAATTAGGACAGAAATATGCAAAATGAATTTAAAAAAGCATGGCCTGAATATACGCTGTTCAAAGAAACTGACTTCATAAGTAATGATACAAGTAAGCTTTAAAATTGAAGAAATATTAACCATGCAAACATTAATCAAAATATGCAGGAGTCACTATAAGAATATTAGATAAAGTATTGACAAGACTATTAAAAGACAGAAAAAGGACATCACATAATGGTAAAAGAGTCAATTCACTATGAAGACTTGGCAAACCGACATGTCTATGTACCAAACAACACAGTTTTGAACTTTGCGAAACAAAAAGTGATAGAACTTAAAAGAGCTACATACTTCCACAATTATGTTCAGGACTTTTTGTTGTTGTTGTTGAGACGAAGTCTCGCTCTGTTGCCCAGGCTGGAGTGCAGTGGCGAGATCTCAGCTCACTACAACTTCTGCCTCCCAAGCGATCCTCCTGCCTCAGTCCCCCAGTAGCTGGGATTACAGGCACACACCACCATGCCTGGCTAATTTTTGCATCTTTAGTAGAGATGGGGTTCTGCTATGTTGGCCAGGCTGGTCTCGAACTCCTGACCTCAAGTGATCCGCCTGCCTTGGTCTCCCGAAGTGCTGGGATTACAGGCGTGAGCCACTGCTCCCGGCCTATGTTCAGGACTTCAACACCCCTCTCAGTAAGTGACAGAAATGCCGGACAGAAAATCAGCAAGGAAATAGGTGACCTGAATAACAATGAGCAGGATCACAGAGACATTTATAGACACTCCACCCAGTAACAGTAGAACACCCATTCTTTTCAAGCAGCTATATGGAACAAGATAGACCCTAAACTGGGTCATAAAAAAAAAATGTTAACACATTTAAAGAGTCAGATCAAACAAGGAACAAATTAGAAATCAGTAACAAATATGCCAAACACCAGAAAATTAAACATACTATTAAATAATTCATGGCTAAGAGAGAATGTCTCAAAAAATAAAAACTATTAGAATTGAGTAAAATGTAATGAAAATATTAACATTTGTGGGATTAAACTAACAGTGATATGAGGCAAATTTATAGAATGTAATGCTTACATTAAAAAAAGCAAAAAAATCTCAAATCAATAATCTAAAAACCTACTTTGAAAAGTTACAAAGAGCCAAAGCAAGTGGAAGAATACAGATCACAGCAGAAATCAAAGAAATCAAGAATAGAAAGAGACAAATCATTAATATAAAGTGCTAGTTCTTTGAAGTGACAGATGAAGCAAAAATTACATCTTTCAGCATGGTGCACAATAAAACTGATAAATGTCTAAGAAGACTCGATCATAAAATGAGTATGTACATTTTAAATATTAAAAATAAAATGATATAAGTGCAGATCTTGCTATCAAAAAAGAATAAGGGAATGCTACAAATATAGATGAAATATTCCTTCAACAGGACAGACTATCAAAATTTATTACACAAGAAATGGATACTTTGAATAGTTCTACCTATCCAATAAAATAAATACGTAATGTAAAAGCCTCTAGAAGAAAAATCTCTGGCCCAATGGTTGACTAGAGGTCATCAAACGTGACAAGAACAAATAACACAAATTATACACAGTCTTCCAAAAATTAGAAGAGAACTCTTTCCAATTAATGTTGAAATGTCAAGATCACTTAGACATCAAAACCACACATAAGACATTTAGAACATAAGAAACAAAAGAAAACAGAAACAGAACTACACATCATTAGTCAATAAATTAGAGGAATATTTCCTCAACAAAATACAAACAAAGGGAATGATGTCAAATGATATTATACTCTACAAACAAGTGTGGTTTATTCTAAGGATGCAAGCCTGGCTCAATATTCAAAACTTGATCAAAGCAATACATTCTATCAAAAGGATGTAGAAGCAAAATAGCATGATGACAACTGGTGGAGAAAAAGCACTGGACAAAATTGAACACTCATTCATAGCAACACAGAATCTCGGAAGACTGGGAACAGAGGACATTTTTTATGCTTATAGAGAACATGTGTTTTATAAAAATTACATTATACTTTATAATGAAAACTGAACATGCTGTGCCCTCTGGCTCATGCCTGTAATCCCAGCACTTTGGGAGACCCAGGCAAGCAGATTGCTTGAGCCCAGGAGTTCGAGACCAATCTGGGCACCATGATGAAACCCTGTCTCTACAAAAAAATACAAAAATTAGCTGGGCGTGGTGGTGCGTGCTTGTAGTACCAGCTACTGTGGGGTGGTGGTGGCTGAGGTGGTGGGATCACTTGAGCTGGGGAACTTAAGGCTATGGTGAGACAAGATTGTGCCACTGCATTCCACCCTGGGTGACAGAGCGAGACCCTGTCTCAAACAAAAAACAAAAAAACAAAAAACTGAACATTTTCCCCCTATTATCAGGAACCAGGTAAGGATGGCCTGTCTCACTATTCCTATTCAATGTTATAATGAAAGTCCCAGCTTGTGCAATGCAGTAAGACAAACAAAAAGGAGATAAAAGGTATACAGATAAGATGAAAGATAAAAAATGGTCTGTATTTGCAGATGACATTTCTATATAGAAAAGTCCAACGACTCTGTCAAAAAAACAAAGCTAAAAATAATAAGTGAACTCAGCAAGGTTGCAGGGTAGCAAAACAATGTCCAAAAAATTAAATTTCTGTATACTACCAAAAATTGTGTGCCATTCAAAGTTCAAACATCAATGCCATTTACAATCACTCAACTTACATACACACAAACAAAAAAGCACACTAGGATGCAAATTCTAACAAAAATGCATAGGCATCTATATGCTGAAAATTTTAACAATAATGAAATACTTTGAGGAATGCTTAGCTATTATAAATTAAGAGACCTACTCCTGAACTCACGAACTACAAAACCCAACATAGTAAAGATACCAATTCTTAACAGATTAATCCACAGATTTAACTCAATTTCTGTAAAAATCTAAGACTGTTTTGTAAATACATACAAACTAATCCTAAAAATTATATGGAATGTCAAAGGAACTAGAAATGCTGTCAATTTTAAAGAGCAAAGAAAAATCACTTTACTCAATTAAAAACTTTACCACTGACATTTTGAGCTACGTAATTTTTTAAAATCTAAAAAATAAAAATTTACCATATGGCTATGGTGATGAAGTAAACCAAAAGATGGGCCTCAAGAAAAAAGCCTGAGTGTTAATATGTGTATCTTTACTGACTTAAACGTGAGTATTTCATGGCTCAAGCCTCCTAAGTTGTCATAAAATTACGCTTCTCAAGAGTAAGTACTATTGTGGAACACAGAAGATGTGCGATTAAAGTTTGCAGACTTTTCCTAAACTAACTATTCTGACATTGGATAGCAATAAATGTACACACAAGCACGAAAAGGGTCAAGGCCCTTTACCTTGGAACATTTCCCTTCCCCAAACACATTAAGAAATCTATGACAAAGCACCACAGGCTTGGCCGAGAAGTCTGAAAAGATCTGCGCTTGCATTTCATTTTTTCTATGTCTCCTCCTCCTTTTAAAAATAATTCCTGAGATAACATTGCACTGTAAACTAAGGAGAAAGATGCAGCTGAAGGTTTTCCTATGTGCACAATAACGACTGGGTCTCTCTCCAGGATAAATTATCAGATGGAGAATAAGGCTCTAGACTGAATGAATTTCTAATATGACTCTTCAGATGACAAGTAATATTTAGCAACAGGTTTTTCTCACAGTGAAGACACTTGAGGGGTTTCTCTTTGGTATGGTTGATCAGACGCAGAGGAAGATGTTTCCTCTGGCAAAACATTTGCCTCAGTGGTTACATTCAAAAAGTCCTTCCCTAAAAGAAGTTCTCGAAGGGTAACTGAGGTTTGTCCACCTGTAAAAGGTCTTCCCACATCTGTTACACTGATGGGATTTTTCCCAGCATGCATCCTTTGATGCTGAGTGAGGGATGAGCTGCGACTGAAGGCCTTTCCACATTCACTGCATTTATACGGCTTCTCTCCAGTGTGGATGATGGCATGTCGAATGAGGTTTGTGCTCCAGCAAAACGATTTCCCACACTCAACACATTCATAGGGCTTCTCTCCACTGTGAATCCGCTTGTGCCTTGTGAGGCCTGACATACGCGTGAAGGCCTTTCCACACTCCACGCACTCATAGGGCTTCTCTCCAGTGTGGATGCTGAAGTGGCGAATGAGGTCTTTCCGATTGCTAAAGGCTTTCCCACATTCTTTGCACTCGAAAGGCTTTTCTCCAGTGTGGGCCCTTTTATGCAAGATAAAAGTAGAGCAGTGGGTGAAGGCCTTTCCACATTCACTGCACACGAAGGGCTTCTCCCCGGTGTGAATCCGCTGGTGCCTCTTGAGGTATGATCGGTGGTTGAAAGCCTTCCCACACTCGAGGCACTCAAAGGGCTTCTCCCCAGTGTGGATGACATAGTGGTGAATCAGGGCTGCGCTCTCCAAGAAGACCTTCCCACATTCACTGCACTCATAGGGCTTCTCCCCGGTGTGAGTC
>NC_045454.1:3517304-3525752 GCF_002776525.5 Piliocolobus tephrosceles | reverse complement strand
CCTTCCCACATTCACTGCACTCATAGGGCTTCTCCCCGGTGTGAGTCTGCTGGTGCCACGTGAGGTATGACCTGTGTTTGAAGACCTTGCCACACTCCAGGCACTCATAGGGGTTCTCACCACTGTGAACGACATAGTGCCGGAGAAAACCCGGCCTGTGTCGAAAGACTTGCCCACATTCTGTGCACACAAAGGATTTTTCTCCCGTGTGTCTCCTGTTATGCAAGACGAAATTGGAGCGGTGGGTGAAGGCCTTTCCACATTCATTGCACTTGTAAGGCTTCTCTCCACTGTGAATCCGCTGGTGCTGGGTAAGGTATGACTTGCGGTTGAAGGCCTTTCCGCACTCCATGCACTCATAGGGCCTCTCCCCAGTGTGGATCATGTGGTGTTGCAGGAGATGTGTGCTCTTAATAAAGGTTTTCCCACATTCTGTGCATTCATAGGGCTTCACTCCAGAGTGAATTTTCTCATGTCCAGCAAGGAGGTGTTTCTTGTTAAATACTTTTCCACACTCACTGCATTTAAAGATATTTTCCTCTTCCTGCATCATGGGATCTTTACCGGACTCACATGAGTAATGGCTGTGGACTGTATCTCCTGGAGAGACTTGCTCCTGTCCAGTCCTCCAACACACACCGTCAGCTGTCCCTAAACCATCACATTCAGGGCTCATTTTCCGAGGAGGCTTCTCCTGGGGATCTACTCCTGGCCTGAAGTGTCCTTCCTGCATTTCTGATAGCCCATCCTGATCCTCGGCTTGCCCCAACTGGGAGTCCACGGAGTTTCCTTCTGTCAGTTGTCCCTGAAGTGAGATTCCCTCTGACAAGGCTGGCTCACAAGTGGTAGGTTCTGTGGTCTTAGGTTTTCCTTTGTCGCCTGAAAGAAATCCAGCACACAAAAGGGCCTGTTAGTAAAGAACAACATGGGGCCGGGCGTGGTGGCTCAAGCCTGTAATCCCAGCACTTTGGGAGGCCGAGACGGGTGGATCACGAGGTCAGGAGATCGAGACCATCCTGGCTAACATGGTGAAACCCCGTCTCTACTAAAAAATACAAAAAAAAAAAACTAGCCGGGCGAGGTGGCGGGCGCCTGTAGTCCCAGCTACTTGGGAGGCTGAGGCAGGAGAATGGCGTAAACCTGGGAGGCGGAGCTTGCCGTGAGCTGAGATCCGGCCACTGCACTCCAGCCTGGGCGACAGAGCAAGTCTCCGTCTCAAAAAAAAAAAAAACAAAAAAAACAAAAAACAAACAAACAAAAAAAAACAACATGGAAAAAAGAGTATTACCATTTCTGTGAAAAACCGTAGATAAAAACATTGCCTCTGTGTCTGCTATTTTCTGTATCTCAAATTCTATGGTTTGCAATTTCTTTCTCTCCTGGTCCGTGGACTCGGGATATTCTGAAAGGGAGACCTAGGGGCAGAGGCAGAGTCAGGAGACAATGCGTCTGTCCGTGGAGTCACCTTCACAATTACAGACTGGACCTGGGTAGACAGAGTAACGATGACACTGTGCGTGGTAAGCTTCCTCTGGGCAATTAAGCGAGGACATGCCGTCTTGCTACAAGAACACAAGGAAGGAGCACCTAATGAGCCTACATGGAAGACAGGAAGCGAGTAACAAAAAAATTAGTCCCCAAAGAGAAGTACGTTTTTTGTGTGAAGTCGTGGAAAGTAACCTGTAAACACTGAGTATTTCCAAAATGTTTTTCCTCATGGTGGGACCCAACGGCCCCAACTGGCAGTTTATGCAAACAGGTAACTCCTTATGGACCCCTCCACAGTTTATCCTGATCGGGTTAAGGTCTGGACACACCAGAAAGCTAAGCCACGTGATTAGAAGGTTAGGGCTTAAGTCACAATGTGAATGCTGAATCTCTGGAAAGGATGGCATGCTGGAGACCGAGCCACACAGGTGATGAGACAATCAACTGTGGTTATGGAATGAGGCTTCAATACAATTGTGGACCATGAAGAGCCGGTGAGTTTCCTGGGTGGGCAACACTCTAAGCTCATACTGCCATATGCCAGACTGGGGCACAGTGAGTTCCTGAAGACACTAAGGCTTTGTGTTGGGAACCTTTCCAACCCAACATTCTGTGTCACTTCTAATTTGTTCCCTTTGCTGTAATAAACATGACTGTAACTAAAATAGGTTTTAGGGAGTTTTGTGAGTCTTTTTAGCTAATTAGTGAACCTGACAATGGCTTTGGGACCCAAATTGTAGTCGGTGTCAGTAGAGTTGGACAGACCTGGTAGTCTTAGAGGACTGTGTCCTTAACCTTGAGCTTGGCTAATCCTGGGTAGGAAGAACTCAGTTACCCAGTAAGAGGTGCTCAACAAAGTGAGTCCTATGCGTGTGAAGAAGAGCTGCCATAAAGAGAAGGCGGGAAGGACACTGTAGTCTTAGGAGACAAAGTACAAAGAAACTGCAGGATGGTGCTGATGACAATCCAGGGACAGAGGGGAGACTGATTCCCATCAATCTGGGTGACAGTGAAGGTCGTATGACTGATGTTACTATCACTCCAAGGCTCATAAGGAAAGAGTTAAGAGGACCTGGCTTGACACAGAGTCTCGTGTGCCTGAGGAACAGTCTGGAGAAAAGATGAGCACCACACACACGACCAATGGCCAGGCTGCTGTGTATGGTGCTCATCTGTTCTTTTTTTTTTTTTTTTTGAGACGGAGTCTCGCTCTGTCGCCCAGGCTGGAGTGCAGTGGCCCCACCTCGGCTCACTGCAAGCTCCACCTCCCGGGTTCCCGCCATTCTCCTGCCTCAGCCTCCCAAGTAGCTGGGACTACAGGCGCCCGCCACCATGCCCAGCTAATGTTTTGTATTTTTAGTCGAGATGGGGTTTCACCATGTTAGCCAGGATGGTCTCAATCTCCTGACCTTGTGATCCGCCCGCCTCGGCCTCCCAGAGTGCTGGGATTACAGGCGTGAGCCACCGCGCCCGGCCTGTGCTCATCTTTTCACCTCAGTCCCTCCAAAGCCTGTAATCCCAGTGCTTTGGGAAGCCAAGGTGAGTAGATTACTTGAGCCCAGAAGTTCAACACCACTCTGAGAAACACAGCAAGCTCCCCTCTCTAAAAAAATTGTTTAAAAACAAAACCAAAAACACAGTAGCCAGGCATGGTAGTGTAAGCCTGTGTAGTCCCAGCTGCTCTGAAGGCTGAGGGGGGAGGATTGCTTGAGCCCCAGAATTCAAGACTGTGGCAAACTATGACTGTGCCACTGTATGACAGCTTGGGCAACAGAGCAATACCTTGTCTCTTAAAAACAAACAAAAAAACTCCAAATACACATGATCAAGATGAAGAAAATTATATAATCTTATTTGAAGACAATAAAGACGATCTATATCAATGAAGAATTTAATAATATGAACTGACAATTTAACCCAAATTATATAAATTCAATATAAATCCCTGTAAAATACCAACTATACTTAATTACAGAACTTGATGGTCTGTTAAGCAAACGAAGCTAGAAAAAGTGGGTAGCCACATGGAGAACAAAAATAGCTGCATTGCTATCACACTACATATTCCAAATCAACCTCACTGAAAAAATGTCAAATGCCAAGTTTTAAAATTTTTAGAATAAAACATATTTTTAATATGGAGGTAAACCAACATTCTTTATACAAGACAAAAAATCATTAATTATATAAGAAAAGTCACAAGTTAGACTACAGTAAATTAAGACCTTTTGGTGAAAGATACTTTAAAGAGAGTAAGAGGACAAAATTAAAACCTAGAATATATTTTTCTTTTTTCTTTTTTTTTTTTTGAGACGGAGTCTCGCTCTGTCACCCAGGCTGGAGTGCAGTGGCGCAATCTCGGCTCACTGCAAGCTCTGTCTCCCGGGTTTACGCCATTCTCCTGCCTCAGCCTCCTGAGTAGCTGGGACTACAGGCGCCTGCCATCTCGCCCGGCTAGTTTTTTGTATTTTTTAGTAAAGACGGGGTTTCACCGTGTAGGCCAGGATGGTCTCGATCTCCTGACCTCGTGATCCACCCGTCTCGGCCTCCCAAAGTGCTGGAAGTACAGGCTTGAGCCACCGTGCCCGGCCAAAACCTAGAATATATTTTTCAGCATATATTATGTTGAAAAGCATATGTGATAAAAGGTAAGCATAAGAAATGTACAAAGAACCCCTACCAAGAAAACAGAGAAAGGAAAACAAGTTAATGGAAATAGGCATTTATCATAAAATAAAAAATGATTTGTATTTTCATAGAAGAACATATAAATCAACCAAAAATCATGGTAAGTTGCTAAAACATTACAGCAGTGAAAGAAAACGAAATCAAGAGCACATGAGACTACTCTGTGTCCATTTGAGGAGCAAACATTGAGAGGCCTTATAATGGGAAGGATATGGATCAGTGGAACCTCTCACTTTTCTGGTTAAGTGCAAATTGGCATAGGCGCTTTAGAAAATAAAAGGAATGATCTTGCAAACTTGAGCATTTGCATAGCCTACACACCAATAATTTCACTCCAAGAATTATCAAAAAATGCTCCTCCACAAGTGGAAAATAAACTATATATACGAATGTCCACAGTATCACTGTTTTTGTGAATGAAATGTAGACAATCATTATTATTTTTTGCCTCTGCTTCATGGTCTCTCATGAATTATTTTTATTTATTTATTTTTTTGACACAGGAGCTCACTGTCACCCAGGCTGGAGTGCAGTGGCCTGAATAAGATCACTTCAGCCTCAACCTTCTGGGCTCAAGAGAGCCTCCCACCTCAGCCTCCTGAATAGCTGGGACCACAGGCCTGAGCCACCATGCCCAACTAATTTTTTTAATTTTGCAGAGACGGGGTCTTGCCACGTTTCCCAGGCTGGTGTCAAACTCCTGAGCTCAAGTAATCCTCCCACCTCAGCCTCCCAAAGTGCTGGGATTATAGGCATGAGCCACTGTGCCAGCCAAATCTACACAATTAAATGCTCACATAGTAAACAAATGTATCAAGTAATATACAAATGTATCATAAGCCACAAGCATTTATTTTCCTCAAATGTAAGAAACTTGAGGCCAGGCACAGTGGCTCATGCCTGTAATCTCAGTACTTTGGGAGGTCAAGGCAGGTGGATCACCTGAGGTCAGGAGTTCGAGACCAGGCTGGCCAACATGGTGAAACCCCATTTCTATTAAAAATACAAAAAATTAGCTGAGCGTGGTGGCACGCACCTAGAATCCCAGCTACTCGGGAGGCTGAGGCAGGAGAATTGCTTGAACCCGTGAGGCAGAGGTTACAGTAAGCCAAGATTGCATCACTGTACTCCACCCTTGGCAACAACAGCGAAACTCCATCTCAAAAAACAAAACAAAACGAACAAACAATAAAACACAAAAATTAGCCGGGTGTAATGGCGTGTACCTGTAATCCCAGCTACTTGGGAGGCTGAGGCACAGAGACTGCAGTGAGCTAAGACAGCACCACTGCACTCCAGCCTGGGCTATACAGTGAGACTCTATCTAAACAAAAAGAAAAGAAAAAAGAAATAACAAGCATATTTTTATGTTGAGTAGAGAAAGGATGAAATCACAAAACAAGCAGAATATAAATGAAGAAAGGATATCCATGAAAGGAAGCGTCTTCTAGACCCTGGTATAGGAACTGGCCATGACTGGGGCAAGACCTCTTTCAGTAAGGAAAAGAGAAGTTGAGATAAACATTTAAGGGCTGCTGATCAAGCAATACAAGACAGTGGACTTTCTTTTCAACATGAAAGCCTGCTGACACATCCGCACTCACATGCTGACACATCTGTGCCTGGAGATGAAAACTGTCTGGTTGGCTGGATGCAGGGACTCATGGAGGTGGAGGGATTGACCAGTGTGAGGTTGGGGCCAGTCCCCTAATCTGCCTGGATGGCAGAACCATTCACAGAAACTTGGGAGGTGGCAGGAGCGAGCAAGATCACGGGTTCCTTGTTAGGCATGTTGAGTTTTGTGCTTTCGGGATTTTCAAGTGGAGATGTGGCACTGAGGAGGGGACGATCTGGAACAGACTCTGAAGGGCTGAATAGGCACTGCACAGACACTCAGGGTTGGATGAGCAGCTCGAGGAACCCATGTGGGCAGAGGCCAAGGCTCTGCAGTGGCACCAATCCACACACCTGACAGATGGCCTCAGGGTCCTCAGCAGCCTGAGTGTGGGACAGAGAAGGTCAAATGTCACCCTGAGGTTTTTGGAAAACAGGAGATATAGGAAGACATGGAGGAAGTACTGCTGCTTAGTGTCTGACTGACACTAAGGGAATGGGTGGCAGGAGAAGGTGGGAGAGGCTAAGAGGCAGAATATAACTGGAAAGAGAAATTGGGAGAGTAAGCAAGGCCCTATTCCCCAGAGTTCAGAAGGAAATGTAACACAGCATCACTCTTTAAGGTTAATAATGACATTTTGATGAGTCACTTACTATGGCTCAGAAACTGTTCGGTTTTATGCATTATTGTATCACATGATAACATCTTCAAACTACTCAATGACATAAACATGATTTCTAGTGACACTTTTCAGGAACAGACTCAATGTAGTGGACTGAGAGTAGGTGTTCACCAAACCTTCTGCTCTTCTCCGTGGGCAAGTGGCTCAGCCACATTTCCCAGACCCATGGACCCAAGACAAATGCCTAGTTCCTGCGGGTGGAATGTGACGGGACTGGGACCCAAGACAAATGCCTAGTTCCTGTGGGCGGAATGTGACGGGAGCTGGTATTTCTGGAAGTGGGTGTAACTTCCCTTATTCCCTCAATTCTCTGCCAGCTCGAGGATGTTAGGATAATCTTAATGCAACAGGCTGATGACAGAAGGAACCTGGGTCCTGAATAACTGTGTGGTATAGAGCTCCCCACTGACCCACACAGGCCCTGGTATGAGTAAGAGCTATCATATGTGAACCACTGAAATGTTAGAGTCTGTCTGATACCGCAGCTACTATTAACTTAGCTGAAGTTATATATGAAGACAGGAGATCTTGACCACATAGCAGGTGACTGGTAAGCCACAACTCAGGCCCACACAGTTGGAACCCCTGGACACATCTTAGTTCATAAATCTCACTACTTCCCAGGAATGGTGACACTGTGACAGGGCTGGGAGGACAGAGAAACCACAGGTCAAAGGGCTCCATGGCTCTTAAATGGAACACTCTACTGTGATACAGTTATATGGAGTTATATATAGATATAGAGGCCAAGGGATCCCAGGGCCGGTGGTCTCCATCCAGTCTCAAGCCAGCAGGGACTCCGACCTCCCCAGATCTTGGCTCCTACCTGGACAGGTGTCTCGGGAGGGGTCTTCCTTCCTGGTCCATGGCTCCTGCCCATGCTGTAGGTGGTAGATCAGCTCAGGTCTGGGAATAGGACACCCTGTTTATGGAGAAACAAAGTGGACACATGGATGTTGGTGAGAAGAAATAAAGACCTTCAGTCTAGTCTGGGACTTCAGGATGGGGACCAGACCTTGGAATGAAGCCGCTCCTGTGCACGGGAATGAAAAGCTGGCATGTGACCTGGAAGCCAAGAGCAGGCCCTGTCATGCTGCCGCAGAATCTCTACTCCTAATAGTAAGTAAAAGACTAGTACTTATAGGATATAAACACATCCAGGGGACTATGCCAAGCATTTCAATGCATTGTGTCATTTCAAAAGTGAACAATATTTAGGGAATACCCTAGAGAAAAACTGATGTATTTAAATATTAAATACTGACTCTTTTCATTCGAAACAAGGTATGTAATTTCACTGATCTAAGTCTTTTTTTTTTTTTGCATCCTAAGAAATGTTTTATAACGCTCCTCCTCTAGACCCAGGACAAAATGAGGTTTCTAGCTGAGGATTTTCTCACAGCATCCCCAGGAAGTCCACATCGTGTTCAACGCTATTTTATTGACAAAGAAACCCAGGCTCAGGAAGTAAAGTGATTTGCTGAAGAGCACAGAACTGGAGAATGGCTGAGTCAGTGAGGACCAGGTCCTGCCGTCTCTGCTGTCTGTGCTGTTGAACCACAAAGCTCCACAACGCTGCCCGGAGCGTCCCGGGGCCAGGCGTGCCAACCACAGTGATCGTGACGAGGACGACAGTCACAGGACTGACGGCCACAACGCTGCCCAGAGCGTCCCGGGCCAGGCCTGCCAACCACAGTGATCGTGATGAGGATGGAGGACGACAGTCACAGTACCGATGGCCACAGCGCTGCCCAGAGCGTCCCGGGCCAGGACTGCCAACCACAGTGATCGTGACGAGGATGGAGGGCGACAGTCACAGTACTGATGGCCACAACGCTGCCTGGAGCGTCCTGGGCCAGGCCTGCCAACCACAGTGATCGTGATGAGGACGACAGTCACAGTACTGACGGCCACAGCGCTGCCCAGAACGTCCCGGGCCAGGCCTGCCAACCACAGTGATCGTGACGAGGATGGA
>NC_045454.1:3485640-3517294 GCF_002776525.5 Piliocolobus tephrosceles | reverse complement strand
ACCACAGTGATCGTGACGAGGATGGAGGACGACAGTCACAGGACTGATGGCCACAGCGCTGCCCGGAGTGTCCCAGGCCAGGCGTGCCAACCACAGTGATCGTGACGAGGACGACAGTCACAGGACTGATGGCCACAACGCTGCCCGGAGCGTCCCGGGCCAGGCCTGCCAACCACAGTGATCGTGACGAGGACGACAGTCACAGGACTGACGGCCACAGCGCTGCCTGGAGCGTCCCGGGCCAGGCCTGCCAACCACAGTGATCGTGAGGAGGATGGAGGACGACAGTCACAGGGCTGACGGCCACAGCGCTGCCCGGAGCGTCCCGGGCCAGGCCTGCCAACCACAGTGATCGTGAGGAGGATGGAGGACGACAGTCACAGGACTGATGGCCACAGGATCGCAATGGCTCCCTGCGCACAGCCTGGTCTCCCAGGTGCTGTTTCGAGCCCTTTTCACGTAATAACTGTATTACTTTGTTCTCACGCTGCTAATAAAGACATATCCGAGACTGGGTAATTTATAAAGGAAAAGAAGTTTAAGGGACTCAGTTTCACAAGGCTAGGGAGGCCTCACAGTCATGACACGAGGCGGAGAAAGGCACGTCTTACACGGCAGCAGGCAAGAGGGCATGCGTAGGGGAACTCCCTGTATAAAACCATCCGATCTCACCAGACTTACCTGCTATCACGACGACAGCACGCGAAAAACCCGCCCCCATGATTCAATTACCCGCATGACACGTGGAGATTATTACAATTCCAGGTGAGATACGGGTGGGGACACAGAGCCAAACCCTATTAATTAATAACTCTTTACCCCGGTAACAACCCTGGGATGCAGACGTGGCAAGTCCTCATCTTACCAATGAGAACGCCGAGGCACAGACAAGGTCAGTCATTTCACAGGCCACACAGTTTTTGAAGAGCAGAGCTGGGGCTGGACACCAGGGTCCTGGCTCCCCTTCCAAACACTACACTAAGGAAGAAACTACTAGCACCACAGAGCGGGTGGTGGGTGGTGATGACGACGCAGAGATGTGAGCTGGAGGAGTCGTCCTCGGGGACCAGCAGGCAGGGGGAGGGGCAGGTTCAGTGGTTCCAGACCTATGAAGCTGTCCTTTGAGGGTTGTGTTTTTTTTCCTTTTTTTGTTTTTTGAGACAGAGTCTCTCTCTGTCGCCCAGGCTGGAATGCAGTGGTCGGATCTCGGCTCACTGCAAGCTCCGCCTCCCGGGTTCCCGCCATTCTCCTGCCTCAGCCTCCCGAGTAGCTGGGACTACAGGCGCCCGCCCCCTTGCCCGGCTAGTTTTTTTTGTACTTTTAGTAGAGACGGGGTTTCACCGTGTTAGCCAGGATGGTCTCGATCTCCTGACCTCGTGATCTGCCCGTCTTGGCCTCCCAAAGTGCTGGGATTACAGGCTTGAGCCACCGCGCCAGGCCTTTTTTTTTTTTTTTTTTTAAGTAGAAGTCCTCTTTTTATGAAACGTTGGTGAGAGTACATACTATTTGATGTTTCTGTAAATGTCCTTATATAACTCTGTCACAGTAGGACGTTCACATTTTTAGTGGTTCATGAAATACATTTGACTATATGTGGAGAAACAAGGAACATAATGAATCTGGCTGGTTGCTCCTAAGTTCACTGGACAAAGTGATGAAAGAAAATTATAAACTCAGGGATTCTAACTCCCGGCTTCAGAAGCAGACACTAAGCACCAAATCTGCTAAGATTGCCCTGAGTCTTATCTCCTGTAGAGAAAGAGCTGAAATTGTGGGAAAGCAGACATAAGCTCATCATGTGAGTGGCTGACTTGCAACAAAAGGTGCATGCACAGCCTCACCAGGTGTCTACTGTTAAAGTGAGGGCACTGATAGGAAAAGAATGGGACCCTGAAACTCGGAATAGGGATGTGTGGGAGGACCTGATGAAGCTGGGGACGCTGAGCTTGTAAACTCTTTTTGAAACTTTTTTGCCAGAAGAAACAGCTTCCTCATCCCCAGTAGTGGCAACATCCCCTCCCTGACCCATGCTGCCATCAGCGTCTCCACCTTTTTTTTTTTTGAGACGGAGTCTCGCTCTGTCACCCAGGCTGGAGTGCAGTGGCCGGATCTCAGCTCACTGCAAGCTCCGCCTCCCGGGTTTACGCCATTCTCCTGCCTCAGCCTCCCGAGTAGCTGGGACTACAGGCGCCCGCCACCTCGCCCGGCTAGTTTTTTTGTAGTTTTTAGTAGAGACGGGGTTTCACCATGTTAGCCAGGATGGTCTCGATCTCCTGACCTCGTGATCCGCCCGTCTTGGCCTCCCAAAGTGCTGGGATTACAGGCTTGGGCCACCGCGCCCGGCCGCGTCTCCACCTTTGTCTGAGGAGATCAACCCTGTGCTGCCTGAAGCAACCGTGATGGCCTCCCCTGAGGCAGTTGCCAGGCAAGATAACGCTGATTCTCCTCTGGCCCCCCCCAACATCTTTCTTTGCTTCTAGACCTACAACTAAAGTCCTGGTGGGCCCACAGAGATGAGGGTCAGAGTGTGACCCATGGGGAGGTGAGCTACACTCGAAAGGAATTGAGTTTTCTAATTTATAGAAGCAAAAATCTGGAGAACAGACATGGGAATGGATATTAAGGGTGTGGGATAATGCTGGAAAGAAGGAACACACAGATGGATTAGGGTGAATTTATTGATTTGGGCCCACTAAGTAGGGATCCTGCATTTACTGTTGCAGCCTGGAGAGTTAAAAAAGGTTCTAATAGCTTATTTGCTTGGCTAGCTGAAATACGGATTAAAAGATGGCCCATCATGAGCAAGCTGGGAATGCTTGATCTCCCTTGGTCTACCGTAGAGGAAGGGATCCAAAGGCTCAGGGAGACTGGGATGGTGGAGTGGATTAGTCACTTTATTTTTTTTTTTTTTTTTTTTTTTTTTTTTGAGACAGAGTCTTGCTCTGTTGCCCGGGCTGGAGTGCAGTGGCCGGATCTCAGCTCACTGCAAGCTCCGCCTCCCGGGTCCACGCCATTCTCCTGCCTCAGCCTCCCCAGTAGCTGGGACTATAGGCGCCCGCCACCTCGCCCGGCTAGTTTTTTTGTATTTTTAGTAGAGACGGGGTTTCACCGTGTTAGCCAGGATGGTCTCGATCTCCTGACCTCGTGATCCGCCCGTCTCGGCCTCCCAAAGTGCTGGGATTACAGGCTTGAGCCACCGCGCCCGGCCGGATTAGTCACTTTAGACCTACTCATCCCAGCTGGGAGGCTCCAGAGGACATACCCTTGACCATTGCCTTGGGAAACAGATTTGCGAGCGCAGCACTTGCATCTTTGAAGAGCCCTGTAATTGCCAGATCTAGCAGTGGGAACTGCAGTCACTCACCTACACAAATTTAGATACATTGGGACTAACTGGATCCCAAGGTGGCAGGGGCCAAGGGGTGGCACTCAACCATCAAAGGCAAGGTAGGCATAGCTATCCTAACAGACAGCAGAGACAAAGCAGCAGTCAGAGTAGTCTGACTTATGCAGATCTCTGCCATTGGCTAATCACGGTGTTCTTAGAAGTGAAACTGATAGGAAGCCTACTGCAATTCTACTTAATTTATATAAGCAGAAAATTTCCAGGTCGAATGGACAAAAGACTAATCTGAATTACAAAAGCAGAGAATCATGGCCCCTCCTCAATCAATTTCCAGACTTGAGCCAGTTTACAGACCTAGAACCCCTTGAACGAAGGGGAGGTCAGGTCCCTTGAGGAAGGACCACACTACACTACTGACAATTTATGCAGTTAATTTTTCTCCCATCCTTCCCTAAGGAGACCTCTGGCTTTTTCTTTTTTGTTGTTTTTTCTTTTTTTTTGAGACGAAGTCTCGTTCTGTTGCTCAGGCTGGAGTGCAGTGGCGTGATCTCGGCTCACTGCAAGCTCCACCTCCCGAGTTCACACCATTCTCCTGCCTCAACCTCCTGAGTAGCTGGGACTACAGGTGCCCGCCACCTCGCCCAGCTAATTTTTTTGTATGTTTTTAGTAGAGACGGGTTTCACCGTGTTGGCCAGGATGGACTCCATCTTCTGATCTCGTGATCCGCCCGCCTTGGCCTCCCAAAGTGCTGGGATTACAGGTGTGAGCCACCGCACCTGCCAGAGACCTCTGGCTTTTTACCAGGGTAACTGTGCACTGGGGAAAGGGGAATGATCAGACATTTTGGGGACTTCTGGACACTGGCTCTGAGCTGACGCTGATTCCAGGGACCCAACACGTCACTGTGGTCCTCCAGTTAAAGTAGGGGCTTTTGGAGGTCAGAGTTTTAGCTCAGGCCCGACTTACAGTGGGTCCAGTGGGTCCCCAGACTCAACCTGTGGTCATTTTCCCACTGCCAGAAGGACTAATAGGCACAGACACGCTTAGGAGCTCCCTGACTGGTAGGGTGCAGGCTATTATGGTGGGAAAGGCCAAATGGAAGCCATTAGAGCCGCCTCGACCTAGAAAAATAGTAAATCAAAAACAATGTTACATCCTTGGAGGGACTGTGGAGATTAGTGCCACCATCAAGGACTCGAAAGACGCAGGGGTGGTGATTCCCACCGCATGCCCAGTCAACTCTCCCATTTGGCCTGAGCAGAAGACAGATGGATCTTAGAGAATGACCATGAATTATAGAAAGCTTACCCAAGTGGTGGCTCCAATTACAGCTGCTGCAGCAGATGTGGCTTCACTGCTTGAGTAAATTAACCATCTCCTGGTACCTGGTGTGCAGCCACTGACTTGGCAAATGCCTTTTTCTCCACTCCTGTCCATAAGGCCCACCAGAAGCAATTTGCCTTCAGCTGGCAAGGCCAGCAATATACCTTCACGGTCCTACCCCAGGGGCCTATCAACTCTCTGGCTTTGTGTCCTAATCTTATTCAGAGAGACCTTGATCGCTTTTTGCTTCCACAAGATATCATACTGGTCCATTACATTGATGACATTATGTTGACTGGATCCAGTGAGCAAGAAGTAGCAAACACACTGGACTCACCGGTGAGACATTTGTGTGCCAGAGGATGGGAAATAAATCTGATTAAAATTCAGGGACCTTCTACCTCAGTGAAATTTCTAGGGGTCCAGTGGTGTGTGGCCTGTCGAGATATGCCTTCTAAGGTGAAGAATAATTTGGTCCCTCCTATACCCAAGAAAGAGGCACAATGCCTAGTAGGCCTATTTGGATTTTGGAGGCAGCACATTCCTCATCTGACTGTGCCACACCGGCCCATTTATCGAGTGACCCGAAAGGCTGCCAGTTCTGAGTGGGATCCGAACAGTACAACGCTCTGCGACGGGTCCAGGCTGCCATGCAAGCTGCTCTGCCACTTGGGCCATATGACCCAGCAGATCCAAAGGTGCTTGACTTGTCAGTGGCGGATAAGGATGCTGTTTGGAGCCTTTGGCAGGCCCCATGGGCGAATCACAGTGGAGGCTTCCAGGATTTTGGAGCAAAGCCCTGACATCTTCTGCAGATAACTACTCTCCTTTTGAGAGACAGCTCTTGGCCTGTTACACTATGGGTCATCAAGTCCATGCAACCTGAACTGCCTACCATGAACTGGGTGCTTTCTGACCCAGCTAGCCATAAAGTGGTCATGCACAGCAGCATTCCATCATCACATGTAAGTGGTATATATGTGATTAGGCTCAAGTGGATCCTGAAGGCACAAGTAAGTTACACGAGGAAGTGGCTCAAATGCCCATGGACTCCACTCCTGCCACCCTACCTTCTCTCCCCCAGCCTGCACTGATGGCCTCACGGGGAGTTCCCTATCATCAGCTGACAGAGGAAGAGAAGACCTGGGCCTGGTTCACAGATGGTTCTATATGATATGCAGGAACCACCCGAAAGTGGACAGCTGCAGCACTACAGCCGCTTTCTAGGACATCCCTGAAGGATAGTGGCGAAGGGAAATTTTCCCCGTGGGCAGAACTTCGAGCAGTGCACCTGGTTGTGCACTTTCCATGGAAGGAGAAATGAGATGTGTGATCATATGCTGATTCACATGCTGTAGTCAATGGTTTGGCTGGACGGTCAGGGGCTTGGAAGAAGCATGATTGGAAAGTTGGTGACAAAGAAATCTGGGGAAGCGGGATGTGGATGGACCTGAGTAGTCAAAAACTGTGAAGATATTTGTATCCCATGTGAGTGCTCACCAACGGATGACCTCAGCAGAGGCGGGTTTTAAAAATCAATTGTATAGGATGACCCATTCTGTGGACACCACTCAGCCTCCTGCCCCAGCCACCCCTGGTCATCACCCAATGGGCCCATGAACAAAACGGTCATAGAGGCAGGGATGGGAGTCACACATGGGCTCAGCAACGTGGACTTCCACTCACCAAGGCTGACCTGGCTACTGCCACTGCTGAGGGCCCAATTTGCCAGTAGCACAGACCAACACTGAGTCCTCAATATGGCACCATCCCTCAGGGTGATCAGCCAGCTATCTGGTGGCAGGTTGATTATACTGGTCCTCTTCCATCATGGAAAGGGCAGAGGTTTGTCCTCACTGGAACAGACACTCTGGATATAGGTTTGCCTATCCTGCACGCAATGCTTCTGCCAAAACTACCATTCATGGACTCATGGAATGCCTTATCCACCGTAATGGTATTCCAAACAGCATTGCCTCTGACCAAGGCACTCACTTTACAGCTAAAGAAGTGTGGCAATGGGCTCATGCTCACAGAATTCACTGGTCTTACCATGTTCCCCATAGTACTGAAGCAACTGGATTGACAGAAGGGTTGAATGACCTTTTGAAGTCACAAAAGGTCACAATTACGAAGTCACAATTACGCCAACTAGTGACAATACTTTGCAGTAGGTCATGTATGCTCTGAATCAGCATCCAATATATGGTACTGTTTCTCCCACAGCCAGGATTCACGAGTCCAGGAATCAAGGGGTGGAAGTACAAATGGCACCACTTACCATCACCCCTAGTGATCAACTAGCAAACTTTTGCTTCCTATTCCTGTGACATTACATTCTGCTGGCCTAGAAGTCTTAGTTCCAGAGGGAGGAATGCTGCCACCAGGAGACACGACGATTCCATCAAACTGGAAGTTAAGATTGCCACCTGGACACTTTGGGGTCCTCCTACCTTTAAGTCAATAGGCTAAGAAGGGAGTTATGGTGTTGGCTGGGATGACTGACCCAGACTATCACGATGAAATCAGTCTACTCCACAATGGAGGTAAGGAAGAGTATGCATGGAATACAGGAGATCCATTAGGGCATCTCTTAGTATTACCACGCCCTGTGATTAAGGTCAATGTGAAGCTACCACAGCCCAATCCAGGCAGGACTACAAATGGCCCAGACCCTTCAGGAATGGAGGTTTGGGTCACTCCATCAGGAAAAAAACCATGACCTGCTGAGGTGCTTGCTGAACGCAAAGTGAATACAGAATGTGTAGGAGAAGAAGGTAGCCATCAATACCAACTACGACCAAGTGACCAGTTACAGAAATGAGGACTATAATTGTCGTATTTCCTCCTTCTTTTATTAAAAACATGTTTGTGATGTATACACTTGTACTAATAAAACATCTGCATTTTATTTCCTTTATCATGTGACATAAGATTTATTGACTTCATATCAGCATTTAAGTATTGTTACCTTTATGTAATAGCACTTGGGCTGGGGATTAGTGTGTTTCGGTTGCATGAAGGATAGTTGTATTATGTTAGGCATAATTATTTTTGTCTTTATTTGAAGATTATGTATGATCTCAGGAGATGTGTATGGGTTCAAGTTGACAAGGGATGGACTTGTGATGGTTAACACTGTGTCAACTTGATTAGATTGAAGGATGCAACATATTGATCCTGGGTGTGTCTGTGAGGGTGTTGCCAAAGGAGATGAACATTTGAGTCAGTGGGCTGGGAAAGGCAGACCCACCCTTCATCTGGGTGGGCACCATCTCATCAGCTGCCAGCGAGGCCAGGATATGAAGCAGGCAGAAATCTGTGAAAAGACTAGACTGGCCTAGCCTATCAGCCTACATCTTTCTCCCATGCTGGATGCTTCCCGCCCTCAAATGTCAGACACCAAGTTCTTCAGCTTTGGGACTTGGACTGGCTTCCTTGCTCTTCAGCTTGCAGATGGCTTACTGTGGGACCTTGTGATCGTGAGCTAATACTACTTAATAAACTGTCCTTTTTATATATATCTATTCTATTAGTTCTGTCCCTCTAGAAAACCCTAATACAGGTGGCCACTCTTGTCTTGAACTCGCTAAGGCAGAAAAGGCCATAGAGAATAGACATGACATGAGCAGACCCAGAGAGAGAAGCCATGACACCATCGTGGTGGTTCTCAGTTCCTATACCAGCCCCTCATGAGGCACAGCTGGAAATCCTACCTCTGAGTTTGCAAAACACCCCATTTTCTTTTACCACCTTCTCCTTTGGCTGGGAGCCAAAGAGTACTCTGTCTTTAGCCCAAAAAGATACAGGGAGACCAGATAGGAAGAGGTGAGTGTAGAAAATGACTAAAGCTGTGAGAAAGAGGCAAGGAAGGTTCTAGAGGCCTCCTTGTGCAGCCAGGCCTGGAGTCAGAAGGTGGAATGAAGAAGTGGCAGGTCCACTGCATAGTGAAGCGGGGAGGGAAGGCCTTACCCAGAGACACCAGGAGCCCACAGTTTTCCAGCATCACCTCCTGGTACAGGGTCCGCTGAGCTAGGTCCAGCTGCACCCACTCCTCCTGGGTGAAAGTCACAGCCACATCATCAAAGGTCACAGACACCTGGAAAGTCAAACAGAATTAGCAGTATTGGCCTTTCAGCTGCTGAATGTGATCACAGATTGTGCTCCACTGGAAAAGTTGTACAGTGATGGAGGCCTGAATCACAGAGCACCTCCTGAGGGCCTAGCTCTGTGCTGGGCTCGAGAGGAAAGGGAGATGCTGTGAACATAATAAGGAGAGAAGCCTCCTATTTAAGAGCCATTAGAGAAGGACACAGGACAACGGAAACAACTTGTGGACTGTGAAATACAGAAACTATAGGCTCTAAAACGACAAGGAAATAGGGAAATGGTAATAATAGCAACAAAGGTTACAACAGCAGGACGTGAGTCTCACTGGTCCAGCTAGGTGCCTGTCCCATGTTGAAGGCTTCGCATCCCGTGTTACGGTGACTAGAAGTCCCTAGCTCCAAACACTTGAAACCAACACTTGACAGCTGTTACCTCAAAGACATAATTTCATTTCTCTGAGCCTTGATTTCTAGATCAATACAATAATACTTCCTTCCCATCACTAACAGTTGTTAATTTAAAGAGAAAGTATTCAATGCTCAGTATGCTCTGGGAATTTTATTAATCCTTCCACAGCCCCTGCAATCAACACCATCATCATCTTCACAGTCACTCGATGCTAAGGAAGTTCTATCAATTCACCCGGTCACATATCTCACCACCACAGATAGGATCTAAACATGGGGTTACAATGACTCACGGTCTAGAAGTGTAAATCCAACACTCCCCCAACATCAAAGCAAATCTAATGTGATGAAGTTATAAGCATTTCCACTCATTTCTGACATTAAGTCAATTTCAATTAGCCCTGAAAACATATCTGTGGGCCGGGCATGGTGGTTCATGCCTGTAATCCCAGCACTTTGGAAGGTCGAGGTGGACGGATCACTTGAGGTCAGTTGAACACCAGCCTGGCCGATATGGTGAAATCCCATCTCTACTAAAAATACAAAAATCAGCCAGGTGCCGTGCTGCATGCCTGTAATCCCAACTACTTGGGAGACTGGGGCAGGAAAACTGTTTGAACCCGGGAGGCGGAGACCGCAGTGAGCTGAGATTGCGCCACCGCACTCCAGCCTGGGCGACAGAGCGAGACCCTGTCTCAAAATAAAAAAAAAGTATCTGTGAACACGGGCACAAAAAGCTCAGCATTCCTCACTGATCCCACAGAGCGGCACTGGAGGGGCTGCATCTACCTGGGGAATGACAGGCCCCAGAACAGCTTGCCAGGCCCTCTGGGATCTCCCTGGGTCTCCCAGAGCCCCCAAGGAAATTCCACAATGAACCAACCCTCAGCCTCTTTCCTTGCTGGGTTCCGACAGAACTTGTCTCTGACGCCAAGATACTCTGGGGCCACGGAAGACGAGCGGCCAAGGATAATGCAGGCTGTAGCGATGAGAGTAACGGCATCTGACTGGCCACAATGTCTGTACTAGCTGCGGATGGGTAGAAAGTCCAGGAAAAGACCACACGCTCTTACCGTCCATGTCTCAGCGGCCGCAGGAAACCATGGCAACCTCACACACCCTCCTGAGCCTCCTTAAACATACACCTTGTCTCTGTCCACGCATTTGTCGGCCTGCTACTGCCCTGCCCTGCCCTGCCCTGCCCTCCCCTTCCCCTCTCAGGCCCCCAGTTCCATGCTGGAATGAGACCTGGTCCACCAGAGAGGATGCTTGCAGGCCACGGATGATGGGAGTCCCCAGAGCAAGCATCATTCACTCAACCACCTACGGAGCTCTTTCCAGTAGACCCAACACCCTTTACGGCCAGGTATAAAAAAGTGGCAAACCAGCTCCACACACCAAAGCGAACGACGACTGCGAAGACAAACATAGGGGATACCCGGGCTCCCACCCACTTCGGGGAACCGCCTCCGCGCTGGCAAGGAGGCAGCAACTGCGAAGCCACGTCCACTCACCTGGGCCCGGTCCGTCAGCACCGCTGCCGCCATCACGTCACCCCCTGGGCCGCAGAGCTGGGACAAAGGACCCCCGGGCGGCTTGACGGACCCCACCTGTGCCCGGCCCTGGCCGGTTGCCCGGGGCTTCCAGGCGCGTTCGGGGCCGCCGCCTCCTCGGTGGCAACCGCGTTCCAGACCCAGGGCGCCGCCCCTGGCGACCGCGGGGATGAAGGGCTGGGGAGGAGAGATCGCGGCTTCGCGACGACCCAGGAGCAAGCCCGTGGAGGCGGTCAGGCTGTCAGGCTCGTACAAAGGTGCGGCGGGGATTCCTATCCTCCCCCCCGCTCGGTCCTGACTAGCGACCCGCAAAGCGGTTCCGGCTGGGGCCCTCAGTGGCTACAGCCTACTCCGGACAGAAGGGCAGAGGAAAATGGCGTCCCCGGCGAACAACCCGGAAGTCCCGCCCCTGCCGGCGTGGGCCGTCGGAGTCGTCCCCGTCCTAGGCCGTCATTGGCCCAGTTCCCGCCGCACGCATGGCGCACGGCCTTCTAGGTAGTGTAGTTTTCCTGATGTGTTCGCCAATGGGAGGAGCGCTTCAAGGCCAAGTTTTCCTCCCAGGGAAAGGCACTCCAGGACCCCAGGAGATGCTCCAGACCCGCCTCTTTACGGTGGGCACAACTCGAGGGGAAGCTGATGGAGGGAAGGAACCGAGGGGCAAGGGTTACACTCCATTCTTCTCTCGGGAAAATCGGAGCTCGGGAGACAGGGACTTTACTTCAGTTCAGGGCACAGGCAAAGGCGCAGAACTGGGTCCTCAGCTCGCCTGGTGACTGACCCCCTTTCAGATCCCTCCTCCCCGGATCATCATCTTGGAAAACACAAAAAAGTAGCCTAATGACTGAGTGGAAGCCCTGCCCTGACACATTGTGTGCGCAAACTGCCCTCTTTTGGGCTTTCTTTGGACGAGTGCAGCCTCCACGTGATGCAGGGAGTCATGTATTTGGCCCAGACCACACAAAAAGTGGATTTGCCCACTTCTGAGGTGGGGAGGCTGCAAGTGGAGGAGACTCGGAGGCTCAGGATGGTTAGTTTGAAATGTCTACAGAACCACAAAGTATCTCTGTCACAGGCAGTTCAACTTATGACTGAATGTTGGAAGGTTTGAGCACGGATATATGAATTTAGGAGTTATCTTACACTGTTATTTCAAGTCATGATACTGAGTGAGACCATCAAGGCAATGCATGTAGATGGAGAATAGAACACGCAGAGCATGAGCCGGGGACCAAGTCTACATCATTAAATGGCTGATGACAGTATTACCAGAAAGGCCAGGCCTTGCATCTGGATCCTGCTGTTTGCTGCACAGAAGGCCAATCAGCGAGACAACGAGACAACCTCCACCTCCCGGGTTAAAGCAATTCTCCTGCTGCAGCCTCCTGAGTATCTGGGACTACAAGCGCCCACCACCAAGCCCGGCTAATTTTTGTATTTTTAGTAGAGACGGGGGTTTCACCATGTTGGTCAGGCTGGTCTCGAACTCCTGACCTCAGGTGATCTGCTCAGCTCGGCCTCTGAAACTGCTGGGATTACAGGCGTGAGCCACCGCGCCCGGCCTGTGCCTGAATTTCAAAGAGAGGAGGGTAAAATGAGGCATGCCCCATCTCCCTCCTATCATGGCCGAACTAGTGTTTCAGGTTAACTTTGCCATTCTCTTAGCTGAGAGGAGGGGTCCGTTCAGTTGGCGGGGAGCTTAGAATGTGATTTTTGGTTTACAGCTCTGTGATTCGCTAGGGAGAGATACAGAGTGAGGACAACAGGAAAGAAACGAACTCGGACAGCAACGCCTCCCTGACATCCCCTGCTCTGGCAGGGCGACCACGCGGCCGGGGCCCGCCCGACCGCAGGTCTCGGGCCGCGCAGCGCTAACAGCCGCGGGAGGGGGACCCAAATGTCAGTGGTCCCCAGAATCAGGACCCTACCTTGCTCCAGCATCTCGCCAGCCCTCCCTGCAGTCACTGAGCGCCGCGGAGAGGAACAGCCAGGCGCGCCCCGCCCCTCGCGCCCCGCCCCTCGCCCCCTCGCGCCCCGCCCCTCGCCCCCTCGCGCCCCGCCCCTGGCGCCCCGCCCCCCGCCCCGGGACGCATTTCCCTGGCCTGCACCCAAACCGGTAGAAGGGCAGACGTGGGCCGGGCGCGGTGGCTCAAGCCTGTAATCCCAGCACTTTAGGAGGCCGAGACGGGCGGATCACGAGGTCAGGAGATCGAGACCATCCTGGCTAATCTGGTGAAACCCCGTCTCTACTAAAAAATACAAAAAAACTAGCCGGGCGAGGTGGCGGGCGCCTGTAGTCCCAGCTACTCGGGAGGCTGAGGCAGGAGAATGGCGTAAACCCAGGAGGCCGAGCTTGCAGTGAGCTGAGATCCGGCCACTGCACTCCAGCCTGGGCTACAGAGCGAGACTCTTTTTCAAAAAAATAAATAAAATAAAATAAAAAAAAAGAAAACACTTGCAGTACCTAGGACAAATGCAGCATAATATTTAAGTCTCGAAGAAATATTCTACCTAAGAAAGAAGCAAAGAATCTGAAAGCTAAAAAAAGAAAAATAAAACATGGCAAATACAGTTGATGAAAGGTGTTCAAACACGCTAGTACTCAAATTAAAAATAAAACAGAATAGGTAGCCTCGCTGTTGATTAAAAAATTAATTGTCTTACCCGCTACCAGGAGAGTTACCCGCGGCTCGGCGAGGGTGATGGGGGTCCCCGAGTCTCGGCACCTTCAGTTGTCGTCGTCCAGATGTAGGAGCTGGAAGGAGCTCCCAGGATCCTGGGAAAGGGGGTCACGTAGAGGCGCGACACCTGTTCTCAGGGTGGGGCAATCAGACTTCCAGTTTCCTCCCTGCTGGCAAGCAGGGCAGGGGGTTGCTGGTGGACGAGGGTTAGGACATTCACTGGCCTAATGTCCTGATGCCTTGCACTTATAGCAAGGCTGCGTTGGGGCTCGGGGACCTTGCGGACACCTGTTGGCATAGTGTCCTGCCTTGCCGCACTTATAGCAGGCAGGCTCCTTTTGTAGCCTTGGAGTCTGCGGAGTATGTGCTCTCTGGCCTGGGGTTACCACTGGGCTGTAAAGCCGCTGCTAGGAGCTGTGCCTTCTGTTCAAGGCGAGCCTGCCGTCTCCTCTCTGGAGCTATAGACCTTAAAGGCTAATTGAACTAGGTCTTGTATTGGTGCCTGAGGACCATCCTCTACCTTTTGAAGTTTTTACGAATGTCAGGAGCTGATTGAGAAATGAAATAAGATGCCAAAATGGTGGCCCCTGTGGGGGAGGCCGGATCTAACCGGGTATACCGGGTTAGAACCTCAGTCAGTTTAGGGTAGAGGTTAGGATAACCTGGAGGTCATGCCAAGTTAAGTCATAGGCCTGACAAAGGTATCCAAATTCCTTTATGTATATGGTAGGATTAGCTGAGAAATCACCTAAACACTTCTCAATTTTGGAAAGATCGGCCAATGAAAAAGGGACATGTACTCTGACTACCCCCTCTGCCCCAGCCACCTCTCGCAAAGGTGCTAACACTGTAGGAGGATGTGTGCAGAGATAGGGGACTCAAGACAGCCAGTTGGGGGCCCCGAAGGAGGCACGGGACCGAGTGGATTACTAGTAGATAAGGAGGAGGAAGGAGGAGTCTGGATGGGGGGAGGAGGAGGAGTCTGGGCAGGAAGGGAGGGGGTGGGGAGAGCGGGGAGAGAAGGAGTATAGGGAGGAGAGCCTAAGGCCCAAAAGCCTTGTATGTAATTAATTTCCGACCACTTGCCTAGCCGCTGGCAGAAATTGCTGAGGTCGATCAGAACATTGCGGTCTAGGGTGCCCTCTGGTGGCCACTGAGACTGATTGCCTAGTTTGTATCGGGGCCATGAGAGTGAGGGAAGCGGGTCTCAGGTCCTGGTCCGTCTGCCGTGTGGGAGCAGGAGGAGGTTCCTCAACCCCTAGAGGCCTGAGGAGGGGTCTCCTCCCGGGTCTTCGGCACCAACTGATTTGTTTTTCTAAGAAACACCAGAGCGAGCGCAAAAGAACGGCACCATCTTGCCTCCGTTCGTCCAAACAATATTATTTCCAGCTCTAAGATTTATAATGATTGAAAATTTGATGGCTGGGCATGCGTGGCTCATGCGTTTACTCTCAAAGCACTTTTGAAGCCCTAGCGGGTAGGATCGCTTGAGCCCAGGAGTTGGAGGCTGCAGTGAGCCATGGTTGCACCACTGCATTCCAGCCTGGGTGACAGAGTAAGACCCTCTCAAAACAAATAAATAAATAAACAAATACATACAATTTAAAAAAGAAAGAAAAGCATTTTAAATAACGAAACTGAAGCAGATCAGGGTCACTGGTGTCATTGCCTAAGGTGTTATCTAAGCTCGTGGTCTCATGACCAAGAAAATTAAGCAGTGTGGACACAAAAGGTGAGGTTGGAGCAAAAATAGAAGCAGAGATTAAAATGGTGATTGCCAGGGACTTGGGTGAAGGGGAAATGGGGAAATGTCAGTCAAGAGGTACAGATTTTCAGTTTTGCACGATAAATTTTTGGGGATTTAACGTACATAGTGACATCATTTGACATATGTACATAGTGACATGTGACATAGTTAACAAACTAGAAAAAAATTTTAAATGGGATGTTCAGAAACGAAAAAACAGTACTACTTGACATTTGCTAAGAGGATAGTTTTTTTTTTTTTTTTGAAACAGAGTCTTGCTCTGTTGCTCAGGCTGTAGTGCAGTGGCGTGATCTTGGCTCACTGCAAACTCCGACTCCCGGGTTCACACCATTCTCCTGCCTCAGCCTCCCAAGTAGCTAGGATTACAGGCACCCACCACCACACCCGGCTAATTTTTTTGTATTTTTAGTAGAGATGGGATTTCACTGTGTTAGCCAGGATGGTCTTGATCTCCTGACCTCGTGATCCACCTGCCTCGGCCTCCTAAAGTGCTGGGATTACAGGCGTGAGCCACTGTGCCCGGCTGCTAAGAGGACAGATTTTTATTTTTTGCTACAAGGTTAGATCTTAAGTGTTCTTCTGCATGGGTGAGAGAAGGATATTTTTTTAAAAAGTGTTCTGACCACACACACACACACACAAAGGGTATAATTTGAGGTGGTTAATACATCAATCAGCTTGATTTGATTATAGTAACCATATCATATTATATGTGTATATCAAAATTCAAATTGTATATTTAAAAAATATATATATTTTGTCAACTGTACCTCAACAAAGCTAAAAAGTAAATACAAGGCTCAGGACGGTGGCTCACACCTGTAATCCTCGCACTTTGGGAGGCTGAGGCAGGTGGATCACCTGAGGTCAGTGGTTCGAAACCAGCCTGGCCAATATGGTGAAACCCCATCTCTATTAAAAATACAAAAAACTAGCCAGACGTGGTGCCAGATGCCTGTAATCCCAGCTACTTGGGAGCCTGAGGCAGAAGAATCACTTGATTCCGGGAGGCAGAGGTTGTAGTGAGTTGAGATTACACCACTGTACTCCAGCCTGGGCAACAAGAGTGAAACACTGTCTCCAAAAAAGAAAAAGGTAAATACAATATTTAATTGGAGTAAATATAATATAATGTAACATATATGCACACACACAAAGGGTGTGATTTGAGGTGGTAAATACATCAATCAGCTTGAAGTGATTATGGTAATTATATGTATATTTCAAAATTCAAATTGTATATTTAAAATATATATCATTTATATTATTTTTGTCTACTGTACCTCAATAAAGCTAAAAAGTAAATACAATACTTAACTGGAGGAAATACAGTATAATGTAATACATATGTACACATACACAAAGGGTGTGATTTGAGGTGGCAAATACATCAATCAGCTTGATTAGATTATGGTAATTATATTATATGTGTATATCAAAATTTAAATTGTATATTTAAATATATGTCATTTTTGTCAACTCTACCTCAATAAAGCTAAAAAGTAAAGACAGTATTTAACTGGAGTAAATATAATATAATGTAATATACATGTTATATAGCATATCAATATTATATTGTTTATTATTATATATTAATATGATATATTTAATGATAATATATTATAATTTATTATAATACATTTTCAATATTGTGTCAATTAATTTAAAACACGTTTAGAATTGTAATATCAAATGTTCAAGTAGATAAACATGTAATTTTTATCAAAATATAAACATCAATATAAACAAGCAGCAGAACATTGTGCTCTAGATTTCCAGACAAATTTGGTGAAAAAACATTGTGATGAAATATCATATATAGAAAAGAAAAACAGTTTATCATTGTTTTAATTAAATAAAGTGTAAAATTTTCCTGTTAAATGTTATTTCATGTTATTTTCCTGGTTCAAAATTGTTTCTCAAAAATGGCTTGATATCTGGCCAAATTTTATTTGTGGATAGTCAAATATATCAATAAATGAAATTCATATCACTTCTCTATGTGTTTTTAATAACATTTTTAAAATTACACAAATATATACATGTAATAAAACTTTCCCTTTTATCCTGCAGTATTGTAGATTACAGCTATAAAAGGTGGCAACCACCAGCCAGCTTCCCTCAAGACTGATCAATGACTGGTCAATGGTGAGGCATTTTTTTCAACGCACAGGTACCCTCACTTGCATAAGTTGCAGGGTCGTGCCTGTGCAGGGTAGGATCTTCTATTTACAATTTTTATCCTTCATTAAGATGGACTTTTTACATTACTTAAAATATATATTGCATTCAAATATTATTTATCCTGATCATAGAATTTTTAGCACCCCCTTAAATTTTGTTCCTGTCTCACTAGCCTCACTCTTATTTGGTACTAATTAGAAATAATACTTTTAATTTAATAAGGAGAGGCCACTATGTCAAAAAATAGGTGGAGAGCATAAAAACCTCATTTACAAAAGAATAAATGTATATCAAAAACATTGAAAAAATATGTATAAGCGGAATAGTACTCAAAAATGTTCTTTTTTTAAGAAATTGGGAACTATTGCAAGCTTGTCTCCCTGTTCAGATTCCAGTGATTTGGGAGGAATTTTTTTCCCACAAGGGGGTTAGGGGAGCCAAGGAACATGACTCCATGTGTGTGAACTGGCATGGGGCAAAATGTTCTCGTGATGGCTTAAGTGTAGGGGTTGATAATAATTTATACATTGGTGTAAATTATTAAATATCCGTTGACGAAAAGGAGTTCTATCTAGTCCTTTTTAGATTGAGGATACATGTTTCTAAGGAGTGTCTAGGGAGTAATAAAATTACTAAGGGTGGAACTAGAGATTTATGTAAATAGTTTTAAAAAGTGGGCGGGTCCACCTGGCTAAGCATATAAAACCCAGCCGCTCTGCAGAGTGACTTGTCTCTCAGACGGTGGCTCAGCCTTCAGGACTCTCTTCTAGCATGGCCGAAGACACCTCTTCACACAGTAAGTTCCCTTGTGCTTGACCGAGCGTTTGTTGGCTTGGGGGAAAAGTAGGGCTAAAAACCTAGTGGTCTTGTCAGAAGTTGTGAGAGTTCCATTTGTAAACTTTAAAATAACTGTATCTGGATAAGGGAAAACCAGTTTCTCACATGTGATCCTATGAAAACAGGCTGTTTTCAGTGCATTTGAGCATTGGGAATTTCAGAAAGGTACAGATATTCAAGAACTAAATAAGACATATTTAGAAGTGAGAGACTAGCTTGAACCTGAAGTTCGAATATATAAATTAACCTATTACATGTTGCCTCTTTTGTAATCTTCCTACAGAGATGGTAGCAACAAATCACAGGCGCAGTCGCACCAAATTCACAGAAGATCAATTGAAAATCCTCATCAATACCTTCAATCAAAAGCCTTACCCAGGTTATGCTACCAAACAAAAACTTGCTTTAGAAATCAATACAGAAGAGTCCAGAATCCAGGTAAGTTTAAGCCCGGTATCTCCAGGACTGGAAGTAGAAAGGCAGCAGGGAGAACCATTAACAGAGCACGTACTATGTACCCATGTGCTGAGGGTTTGGTGGGGAGTATCTCAACGGACCCTCAGTAAACCCACAAGGGTGTTGGTTGATTGACCAGCTAATTTTTTTTTTGTATTTTTAGTAGAGATGGAGTTTCACTATGTTGGCCAGGCTGGTTTTGAACTCCTGACCTCATGATCTGCCTGCCTCAGCCTCCCAAAGTGCTGGGATTACAGGCATGAGCCACTGCGCCCAGCAGGCTAAATTTTTTTTTTTTACTTTTTTGTTTTTAGTAGAGATGATGTTGTCACACTATGTTGCCCTGGGTTTGAATGCCAAGTCTTGACCTAAGACTAGGTAGATGGGCCAGGCATGGTAGGTCATGCTTATAACCCCAGCATTTTGGGAAGCCAAGACAGGTGGATCACCTGAGGTCAGGAGTTCGAGACCAGCCTGACCAACATGGAGAGCCCCCATCTCTACTAAAAATACAAAAATTAGCCAGGCATGATAGCACACGCCTATAATCCCAGATCCCTGGGAGGCTGAGGCAGGAGAATACTTGAACTCGGGAGGTGGAGGTTGCAGTGAGCAAAGATCATGCCACTGCACTCCAGCCTGGGCCACAGAGTGAGACTCCATCTCAAAAAAAAAAAGAAGAAGAAGAAGACTTGGCAGAATGTGACAGAAGTGAGTAATAATCCTGGGCTTAGGCCCAAAAAGAATTGCTCACTTTGGGAACAGGCAGTGATGTAGCTTAAATGACATTAACATGTAATTCTCTCCTTTTCTTTTCCTCACTTAGATTTGGTTTCAGAATCGAAGAGCTAGGCAGAGATTCCAGAAAAGACCAGAAGCTGACACTTTAGAGTCAAGCCAGAGCCAGAGGCAAGATCAACCTGGTGTGGAGTTTCAAAGTAAATCTCAGTTCTGTTCCCCAGCGGAGCTTCTCTACGGTGAAGCCAACTGCTACTTTGTAAAAAGAATGTCTCTTCCCTGACGACCTCCTATTCAGGGTCTTATGGTGGCAAAGGGTTCATCGTACCCTAGAAGTTCTCCCCTGCCCTCTTCCGAGGCCTTCTGAGTGTTTCTCTTGCCTATTTTCTTTCTATTTATTTATTATTTATTTTATTATTCTTATTTTTTGAGACAGAGTCTCACTCTGTCACCCAGGCTGGAGTGCAGTGGCTTGATCTTGGCTCCCTGCAACCTCTGCCTCCCGGGTTCAACCAATTCTCCCACCTCTGCCTCCCAAGTAGCTGGGATTTACAGGCAGGCGCCACCACACCCAGCTAATTTTTGTATTTTTAGTAGAGATGAGGTTTTGCCCTATTGGTCAGGCTGGTCTCGAACTCCTGATCTCCTGATCTGCCCCCCCTCAGCCTCTCAAAGTTCTGGGATTACAGGCGTGAGCCACTGCGCCCGGCCTCTTGCCTACTTTCTACTTGAGTCCAGAAGTCCAGACATATCATCCCGTGTCTCCTCTAGAACCTTCCACCTAGAAGGAACCTGGGACAAGATCCTCTCAGGAGGAGTCAGTGGGATCGAAATTGGATGGAGAGTGACAAGTTTGGGTTGTGTGTTTGAATATGTGAACGGACTCTTGAAATATTCCTTGACCGCCTCCCTCAATCTTTCCATGCCTTCCCTAGGCAGAGAAGCCAGACGGTGTCGTACCACCTACAGCACGTCTCAATTACACACTCTCATCAAGGCATTTGTGAAAAACCCATACCCTGGGATTGATTCCAGAGAAGAACTTGCTAAAGAAATCGGTGTTCCAGAGTCCAGAGTCCAAGTGAGTGATAAGTGTGGCTGTCCCATCTCCTGGGGATATAGGTACACAGGAAGGGAAGCCACATGGGCCTCAGGTAGCTCCTCATCATGCTGGGCACAGTTCAGGGTCTTTCATAGCTGTTTCCTGCTTGCTGGCTTTTACCACCAGGTGCCCACAGGACTCAATCTCACATCCCCTTCTGGTATTTTCTGTCTGTCCTGAGCAATGTTGCATTCCTTGGCTCCCGAACAGTGCGTGGCATGTGACACCAAGTGATAATTTGTTGAGTTAGTGAATATTAGTTAACACTGCATATAAGCCAGGCATTTGGCTAAAGCCTTTTTTTTTTTTTCCCCGAGATGGGTACTCACCCTATTACCCAGGCTGGAGTGCAGTGGCCAAATCTTGCCTCACTGCTGCCTAGACCTCCTGGGTTCAAGTGGTTTTTGTGCTTCGGCTGCCTGAGTAGCTAGGATTACAGGTGTGTGCCACCACGCCCGACTAATATTTTTTGTATTTTTAGTAGAGACAGGGTTTCGCCAAGTTGCCCAGGCTGATCTTGAACTCCTGGCCTCAGGCGATCCACCCTCCTTGGCCTCCCAAACTGCTGGGATTACGGGGTTGAGCCACCGTGCCCAGCCTATTTGACTAAAGTCTTTATGTCTACCGTATCCTTCGGATCTTCTAATTATGCCCTGAGGTTAGAATTATGAGGTCCAGGCTGGGCGCGGTGGCTCATGTCTGTAATCCCAGCACTTTGGGAGGCTGAGATGGGCAGATCACGTGAGGTCAGGAGTTCAAGACCAGCCTGGCCAACATGGTGAAACCCCGTCTCTACAAAAATACAAAAATTAGCCAGGCGTGGTGGTGCACGCCTGTAGTCCCAGCTACTTGGCAGGCTGAGGGAGGAGAATCGCTTGAACCCGGGAGGTGGAGGTTGCAGTGAGTAGAGATTGCGCCACTGCACTCCAACCTGGGCAACAGAGCAAGACTCCATCTTGGAAAAAGATAATTATGAGGTCCACTTTAGACATTTAACATTTAGCTCAGAGAAAGGTGCTAGTCTGTCCGAGGATTCATTCCTGACACATCTTAAAACGGAATAAAATTGTCAGACTGCTGTGTAGGGTGTGTGTGTGTTTAAACCAGTGCTGCCTCCTGCAAGCAGGACATGAATGCACATTAGTGGTTCTGATGGTTCTTTCCTTTTACCTCCCTCCTCTTATTTTCGTTTTTTGTTCTCTCGTTTCATTTTGCATTATTTGGAGCATCTACTATGTGCTAGGTACTGTGCTAGGTAGTGACTTCTATGGTTTGTATGTTTGTCTCCTCCAAAACCAATGTTGAAACTTAACTGCCATTGTAACACTATTAAGAGTTGTGGCTGGGTGCAGTGGCTCACACCTGTAATCCCAGCACTTTGGGAGGCCGAGGTGGGCGGATCACCTGAGGTCGGGAGTTCGAGACCAGCCTGACCAACATGGAGAAACCCGGTCTCTACTAAAAATACAAAAATTTAGCTGGGCATGGTGCTGCATGCCCGTAATCCCAGCTACTCGGGAGACTGAGGCAGGAGAATTGCTTGAACTAGGGAGGTGGAGGTCGTGGTGAGCCGAGATCATGCCACTGCACCACTCCAGCCTGGGTGACCGAGAGAGACTCAAAAAAAGAAAAAAAACAGTGTATATATATAATATATTATGTATATTATATTTATATATAATATATTATAATATATTATATAATATATATTATATTTATATATAAATATATATATATATCTTGGGTTGGGTTGGGCACAGTCAAGTGTGCCTCTAGTCCCAGCTACTTGGGAGGATTGCTTGAGCCCAGAAGTTCAAGATCAGCCTGGACCACGTGGTGAAACCTCCTCTCTACAGAAAGTTTAAAAATTAGCCTAGTGTGACAATACACACCTGTAGCACTAGCTACTCTGAGAGAGACCGCTGTCCCAAAAAAAAAGAAAAAGAAAGAAAAGAAAAAAGAGAAGAAAGCAATCATGAGTTTTACACAACATCCTTTGTTTAAATTAAGTTTCTTTGTCTTACCCACTTAGATTTGGTTCCAAAATCGAAGATCTAGATTACTTCTCCAGAGAAAAAGGGAACCTGTGGCCTCCTTAGAACAAGAAGAGCAGGACAAGATTCCTGAGGGACCGCAAGGTAACTAGCCTGTTGTTCCAATGCAGTTCACAAGCAGAGTCCTTGGATGTCCAGTGCTTCGTCCTGGTGGAGCCGACAGCTCCTCTGGGAGGTGGAGGATATTCCCACCCAAGTGCTCCACGGTACTGTGGGATTGCTCACAGTCCCCAAAGACTCTTCCCAGGCCTGTGGACCTTCTAAAGAATCCACTGCCCACTTTCCTGGAGTCCAGCAACCCCACGGATACAAATTCTGTTCACCGATGTATCCACAGTGCCTGGTGCAAAGTAGATGCTCAATACACTTCTGTTGACGGTGTGATTGAGTGAGCGGAGGAATGGTCTGGTGTGTTCTGCCAGGGACAGCAGGGGCATGGCTTTCTCAGGAGGTAGTAGGTTCCATATTGGATTGAAAAGGTGGGGGCCGGGTGCGGTGGCTCACGCCTGTAATCCCAGCACTTTGGGAGGCCGAGGCGGGCGGATCACGAGGTCAGGAAATCGAGACCATCCTAGCTAACACGGTGAAACCCCATCTCTACTAAAAATACAAAAAACTAGCCGGGCGAGGTGGCGGCACCTGTAGTCCCAGCTACTCGGGAGGCTGAGGCAGGAGAATGGCGTGCACCCGGGAGGTGGAGCTTGCAGTGAGCTGAGATCGCGCCACTGCACTCCAACCTGGGGGACAGAGTAAGACTCCGTCTCAAAAAAAAAAAAAAAAAGAAAACAAAAGAAAAAAAGGTGGGAAAAGGTTGACTTCCATGTTTGTGAATATAAGCTGACCTCTTATATTCTTTCCCCTATCTTTTTTCCGCCTTAGGTATAGAAGATACACAAAATGACAGCAACTTCAGTAACGACTCTCATTTCTCTGGAGCCAGAACGTGGTGAACATAGTCAAGTTCAGTGTACTTGATATTATCCATTGGGCCCCAAATCTCTCTCACACTCTTCCTGGGAGTCTATCCTTCTGTGGAAACTGCAAGCCAAGCCTTCTGAAGATGGTAAAGGACTTGGCCCGATGTGGTGGCTCACACTTGGAATCCCAGTACTTTGGGAGGCCAAGGCAGGAAGATTGCTGGAGCCCAGGAGTTTGAAACCAGCCTGGACAGCGTATAGGAAGACTCGGTCTCTGTTATTAAAAAAGAAACAAAATAAATGAAAAGGACTGTAGGAGGCAGAGACAGGTACAAGAGGTACCACACAACCCTGTCGACACAGCCTAGATCCAGATTTCAGCAGACCTTGAGACAATGAAAATAAACTTGGTAATCATCTTTTTTCAGTCATCACAGTAATTATTGATTTGGACAAAAATCACTTGACTTCGGAACCTTAAAGTGACACTGCTCTGTCTGTGGAGTAGCCATTCTTTTATTCCTTTATTTTCTAACAAATTTGCTTTCACTTAAAAAAAAAAAAAAAAAAAAAGGCCGGGCGCGGTGGCTCAAGCCTGTAATCCCAGCACTTTGGGAGGCCGAGACGGGCAGATCACAAGGTCACGAGATTGAGACCATCCTGACTAACACGGTGAAACCCCGTCTCTACTAAAAATACAAAAAACTAGCCTGGCGTGGTGGCGGGTGCCTGTAGTCCCAGCTACTCGGGAGGCTGAGGCAGGAGAATGGCATGAACCTGGGAGGCGGAGCTTGCAGTGAGCTGAGATCCGGCCACTGCACTCCAGCCTGGGCGACAAAGCGAGACTCCGGCTCAAAAAAAAAAAAAAAGAAAACCCTTAAAGTTCAAGGAAGGATGAGATATATACCTCATCTCAAAGAATCTACTCACGGCCGGGAGCGGTGGCTCAAGCCTGTAATCCCAGCACTTTGGGAGGCCGAGACGGGCGGATCACGAGGTCAGGAGATCGAGACCATCCTGGCTAACCCAGTGAAACCCCGTCTCTACTAAAAAATACAAAAAACTAGCCGGGAGAGGTGCCGGGCACCTGTAGTCCCAGCCACTCGGGAGGCTGAGGCAGGAGAATGGCCTGAACCCAGCAGGCGGAGGTTGCAGTGAGCTGAGATCCGGCCACTGCACTCCAGCCTGGGCGACAGAGCGAGATTCCGTCTTTAAAAAAAAAAAAAAAAAAAAAAAAAAGAATCTACTCACACACTTATTCATTGCAAAAGGAAAATCAGTAATATGGCAGCGGAGAAATATGGCCAACTCCACCTTAACCACGTGGCTGAAAGTCACAGTAATGGTACAAACCAACCTGAGAGGCTTCCTGATACAGGAAGAAGGCCACTGTCTCTTCTGCATGTTACTGACAAACAGTGGGTGAGCTGAAACTCATAATTAGACAACGTCAAGCAAACACAAACTCGGGATGACAGACTGCAAAGTAACATCCACGTGCTCTTCAACAACGGATGGATCAGGGCTACTCCGGAGGCTGAGGCGGGAGGATTGCTCGAGGCCAGGAGTTCCACATCAGCCCGGGCAACATGATGAGACTCCATCTCTGCAAACAAGTTTTTAAAAAATGAACCAGATGTGGTAGTGTGCATCTGTAGTCTCAGCTACTCAGGAGCCTGAGGCAGGAGAATGGTTTGAACACAGGAGATTGAGGCTGCAGTGAGCTATGATCATGCTACTGCACTCCGGCCTGGGTGACACAGCAAGTTCCTGTTTCCCAACAACGACAAGAACAACAACAGCAAAACAAAAAACAGACAACACATGGATAGAATAATGACAATAAACATGGAGAAAAAGTAGGCTGACTCAGGAAACACTTAGAAAGTACAGCCATACCTCGCCGGGCACGGAGGCTCACGCCTGTAATCCCAGCACTTTGAGAGGCAGGTGGATCATGAGGTCAGGAGATTGAGACCATCCTGGCTAACATGGTGAAACCCCGTCTCTACTAACAATATTTAAAAAATTAGCCAGGCGTAGTGGTGGGTGCCTGTAGTCCCAGCTACTCGGGAGGCTGAGGCAGGAGAACGGCGGGAACCCGGGAGGCGGAGCTTGCAGTGAGCTGAGATCGCACCACTGCACTCCAGCCTGGGCGACAGTGAGACTCTGTCTCAAAAAAAAAAAAAAAAGTACAACAAAGTACAAAAAAAATCCTCAAAGACATTGTGGATTGGGTTCCAGATCACCACAATAAAGCAAATATTGCTATAAAGCGAGTCACACAAATTGTTTTGTTTCCTTGTGAATATAAAGTTACATTGGCTGGGTGTGGTGGCTCATGCCTATAATCCCAGTACTTTAGGCCATGGAAGTGGGAGGATCACTTGAGTTGTGAGGTCAACCTGAGCAGGAGTTGTGAGGTCAACCTGGGCAATATAGGGAGATCCTGTCTCTACTTAAAAAACTAAGTTACATTTACACGACACTGTAGTCTAATAAAGTGTGAAATGGTTTATGGCTAGGAAACAAGGCACATACCTTAAGTTTAAAACACCCCATGCCGGCTGGGTGCCATGGCTCATGCCTGTACTCCCAGCACTTTGGGAGGCTGAGGCAGGTGGATTGCTTGAGCTCAGCCTGGACAACATGGCAAAACCCCGTCTCTAAAACAAAACAGAAACAAAAAAGCTTGATGCCCTTATTTGTAGCTCAATTATTTTTTAAAAAGAAAATATATAAAAATACTTTATTGCTAAAAATACTAATTATCTTAGCCTTCAGGGAGTCATAATCCTTTTGCTGGTGAAGAGTCTTGCCTCGATGTGGTTGACTGCTGGCTGATAAGGGTGGTGACTGCTAAATATTAAAGTGGTTGTAACAATTTCTTTTTTTTTTTTTTTTTTGAGACAGAGTCTTGCTCTGCCACCCAGGCTGGAGTGCAGTGGCCGGATCTCAGCTCACTGCAAGCTCCGCCTCCCGGGTTTACGCCATTCTCCTGCCTCAGCCTCCCGAGTAGCTGGGACTACAGGCGCCCGCCACCTCGCCCAGCTAGTTTTTGTATTTTTAGTAGAGACGGGGTTTCACCGTGTTAGCCAGGATGGTCTCGATCTCCTGACCTCGTGATCCGCCCGTCTCGGCCTCCCAAAGTGCTGGGATTACAGGCTTGAGCCACCGCGACCGGCCTCATGTTGTAACAATTTCTTAAAACAACAATGAAATTTGCCACAGTAACTGACCCTTCCTTCCATGAAAGATTTCTCTGTAGCATGCCATGTTGTTTGATAGCATTTTACCCACAGTAGAACTTCTTTCAAAAGTGGAGCCAATCTTCTCAAACCCTGCCACTGCTTTTTTAACTTCGTGCATCAATATTGTCTTCGGACAATTCAGGCCCCTGAATTGTCTTAGGAATTTTCTTTGCTAAGCATTTGTGAAGACACTGGGGTGAAGGTTGGGTTAAACTTTTGAATTTGAAGTAGGCCAGGCATGGTGACTCATGCATGTAACCCCAGAGTTTGGGGAGGCCGTGGCAGGAGTATTGCTTGAGGCTAAGAGTTCAAGACCAGCCTGGGCAACGTGGCCAGACTCCATCTCGACAAACAAATTTTTCAAAAAAATTTGCCAGGTGAAGTGGCACATGCCTGTGGTCCCAGCTCTTGGGAGCTGAGGTGGGAGGATTGCTTGAATCCAGGAGGTTGAGGCTGCAGTGAGCCGTGATTGCACCACTGCACTCCAGCCTGGGTGACAAAGAGAAACCTTGTCTCCAAAAAAAAAAAAAAAAAAAACACTTTGAAGGAAAGTGACTTACAGGGAAAGAATGTGAAGAAAACATTGGAGGCCAATGCTGTGGTTCACACCTGTAATCCCAGCACTTTGGGAGGCTGAGGCGCTTGGATCATCTGAGGTCAGGAGTTTGAGACCAGCCTGGCCAACATGGTGAAACCCCGTCTCTACTAAAAATACAAAAGATTAGCCGGGCGTGTTGGCGTACGTCATTAATCCCAGCTACTTGGGCGGCTGAGGCAGGAGAATCACTTGAACCCGGGAGACAGAGCTTGCAGTGAGCCAAGATCACACCATTGCACTCCAGCCTGGGTGACAGAGCGAGATTCTGTCAAAAAAAAAAAAAAAAGGAAAATAAAAAAAGAAAAAAACATGGGTAGTTTGGCTAGAGCATAATAGATTTTCTGGTTTTCAAAAGTTTGAGCTGCAATGAAGAAGCTGTGATGTACTGCTTTTGCAATTTTCAGTAGCAAATATGCACATAGAGAAACAATAAAATCTAGTACCTTTGAGTACCTTTAAAAAAACACTTTATTTGCTTATCCATAGAAGCAATTTCTCATCTGTTCAAGTGTTTTTTTTTTTTTTTAATTTTAATATTTTCACAGAAGCTGGTCTTTCTTTTTCTTTTTCTTTTTTTTTGAGACAGAGTCTCGCACTGTTGCCCAGGCTGGAGTACAGTGGCACGATCTTGGCTCACTGCAAACTCCACCTCCCGGGTTCACACCATTCTCCTACCTCAGCCTCCCAGGTAGCTGGGACTACAGGTGCCCGCCACCTCGCCCGGCTAATTTTTATATTTTTAGTAGAAAGGGGCTTTCACCATGTTAGGTAGGATGGTCTCCATCTCCTGACCTCGTGATCCGCCTGCCTCAATGAGGTCTTTAATTTAAAAAAGACTGACCTCGTGATTCTCCTCCCTCGGCCTCCCAAAGTCCTGGGATTACCTGGCTGATACATTTTCAAAGAGCAATGATATTTTGTGTTTGTGTGGTCTTTTGCTTTTTTCTTATTTTTCTATTTTTGGGTTTAGGTTTGATGAGCAGTAACATATTTTTGTTATTTATTTATTTATTTATTTACTTATTTATTGTGTTTGCTGGCTGAACATCTGGGATCTGAAGAGCAGTAATGCTTTGAAGGGAATCTTTTTTTTTTTTTTTTGGTCTGAGAAGTAGTTCTCAACAGTGGACTTAAAATATTCCAAATCATACTGTAAACAAACGTGCTATCACCCAGGCTTTGTTGTTCCATTCACAGAGCACAGATAGAGTAGATTTAACATAATTCTTTTCTTTGTTTTTTTTTTTTGAGACACAGTCTCACTCTGTCACCCGGGCTGGAATGCGGTGATGTGATCTTGATCTTGGCTCACTGCAGCCTCCACCTCCCAGGGTCAAGTGATTCTCTTGGCTCAGTCTCCTGAGTATCTCGGCCTACAGGCATGGGCCACCATGTTCGGCTAATTTTTTTTTGTATTTTCAGTAGAGATGGGGTTTCACCATGTTGGCCAGGCTGGCCTGGAACTCCTGACCTCAAGTGATCTGCCAGTCTTGGCCTCCCAAATTGCTGGGATTAGAGGCGTGAGCTACTGCACTCGGCCAGTGCAATTCTTAGAGGCTTTAAAATGTTTTAAATGGTAAGTGAGCATTGGATTAAACTCAGTCACCAGCTGCATTAATTTCATGTAAAAGAATCATCCTGTCCTTGGAAGCTTTGAGGCCAGGCATTGACTTCTCTGTACCTAAAAACATCCTAGATGGACTCTCCTTGTAATAGAAGGCTTTTTCTTTTTTTTTTTTTTTTTTTTTTTGAGACGGAGTCCCGCTCTGTCACCCAGGCTGGAGTACAGTACAGTGCCGGATCTCAGCTCACTGCAAGCTCCGCTTCCCGGGTTTACGCCATTCTCCTGCCTCAGCCTCCGGAGTAGCTGGGACTACAGGCGCCCGCCACCTCGCCCGGCTAGTTTTTTTTTTGTATTTTTAGTAGAGACGGGGTTTCACCATGTTAGCCAGGATGGTCTCGATCTCCTGACCTCGTGATCCGCCCGTCTCGGCCTCCCAAAGTGCTGGGATTACAGGCTTGAGCCACCGCGCCCGGCGCAGAAGGCTTTTTCATCTACACTGAAAATCTGCTTTGAGCCAACTGCAGTGGCTCATGCCTGTAATACCAGCATTTTGGGAGGCTGAGATGGGAGGATCACTTGGGGCCAGGAGTTTGAGACCAGCCTGGGCAACATAGTGAGATCCTGTCTCTAAAAAAAATAAAAAATAAAAAAGGCCAGCGCAGTGGCTCAGAAAAAAACAAAAAGATGTAAATCACTCCACCCCTTTCAGTTCACCCTCAGGCTTGCTCTGTCCCTCAGGCTGGAATGCAGTGGTAAGATCCTTGCTCACTGCATCCTTGACCTCTTGGGCTCAAGTGATCCTCCCACCTCAGCCTCCCAAGTATCTGGGACTACAGGAGTCCACCACGGTCACTGGGATTCAGGTGTGAAGCACCGGGCTGGCTGGGTCACTTTCTTTTTCTTTTTTCTTTTCTTTTTCTTTTTTTTGAGATGGAGTCTCTCTCTGTCACCCAGGCTGGAGTGCAGTGGCACGATCTCAGCTCACTGCAACCTCCACATTTTGGGTTCAAGCGATTCTCTGGCCTCGGCTTCTTGAGTAGCTGAGTAGCTGGGACTACAGGTGTGCACCACCATGCCTGGCTAAATTTTATATTTTTAGTAGAGGCAGGATTTCACCATGTTGGCCAGGCTGGTCTTGAACTCCTGACCCCAGGTGATCTGCCTGCCTCAGCCTCCCAAAGTGCTGGGACTACAGGCTTGAGCCACCGCATACTGCCAAGGGTCATTTGCTAATACGATCTTTGGATACCTCTTCTCCTGGGAGGAGGTCTAGTCAGGTGCATCCTGTCCCATGAAGTCTGGCTTAATCTCTCAGAATTCAGTTGGACACTCAATTTTGGAACATCTCCATGTCTGCAGGCAAGGGCAGGTAGCCTGTGTTTAAATTCAACACCCAGACTAGGGTGGGGCTGGATTGGCATGTTGATCTCATTTTGAGAGTATTAGTACCACTGAAGAGATTTTGCCAGTTGGAGATTGGAGCCTGAATACTTTCTGTTGGGTGGAGAGCGCTTTAAGACATTATTCCACCTCCGTTGGCCCTATTTCTTTTTTCTTTTCCTTTCTTTTTTGTTTGAAATGGAGTCTCGCTCTGTTGCCTGGGCTGGAGTGCAGTGGCACGATCTTGGTTCACTGTAGCCTCCGTCTCCCGGGTTCAAGCGATTCTCCTGCCTCAGCCTCCCAAGTAGCTGGGATTACTGGCACGTGCCAACATGACCAGCTAATTTCTGTATTTTTAGTAGAGACAGGGTTTCCCAGTGTTGGCCAGGCTGGTCTTGAACTCCTGTCCTCCCAAAGTGCTGGGATTACAGGCATGAGCCACCGTGCCCAGGCAATTTTTTGTTGTTTAACGTATTTTCATCCTCTGACGTTTGGATAATGTTTTCCATGCTTTCTATTTCAAAGTTAAGACAAAAAATTTTTACCTGTAGGAACTTAAAAAAATTTCCATTGGAAACAGATTGGGCAGATTGGAAAAATAAGCTTTCACAGTCACAATTTTTGTGAGAGTTCATTCGGTCTTGGAGAAGTGGAGGAAAGAATTGGGAATTGAAATTTCGACGTGGCCTGATAGGACCAGGTGGGGCTTTTGAGAGGAAATGAGTGTTTTGGGTTGTTTCTTGACTGGATGACGATTCGGAATACAGTGGGTAGGGGCCCATTAAGTTTTCGTCGTTCGTCTAGCTTTTCAGTATACGTGTGTGGATCCTCCACGGGGGCCTGCTGCGCACTGCTCTGCGTTCCACCAGGGCAATTGCCTACCGGGAGCTCTCTCAGGATCCGCATCGCTCAAGCTGGCCAGAGTCCCCCGAAGGGATGCTCTACTGGGCAGGCACTTAAGAGCTCTTTTTTTTTTTTTTTTTTTTTTTTTTTTCTGAGAGGGAGTCTCGCTCTGTCGCCCAGGCTGGAGTGCAGTGGCCGGATCTCAGCTCACTGCAAGCTCCGCCTCCCGGGTTCCCGCCATTCTCCTGCCTCAGCCTCCCGGGTAGCTGGGACTACAGGCGCCGCCACCTCGCCCGGCTAGTTTTTTGTATTTTTTAGTAGAGACGGGGTTTCACGGTGTTAGCCAGGATGGTCTCGATCGCCTGACCTCGTGATCTGCCCGTCTCGGCCTCCCAAAGTGCTGGGATTACAGGCTTGAGCCACCGCGCCCGGCCCTAAGAGCTCTTAAGACGTGAGTCTGCCGAGGCTCCTGGCTGAATAAAAAACCTCTTCCTTCTTTTTTTTTTTTTTTTTCTGAGACGGAGTCTCGCTCTGTGGCCCAGGC
>NC_045454.1:3457502-3485240 GCF_002776525.5 Piliocolobus tephrosceles | reverse complement strand
TTTTTTTTTTTTTTTTTTTGAGACGGAGTCTCGCTCTGTGGCCCAGGCTGGAGTGCAGTGGCCGGATCTCAGCTCACTGCAAGCTCCGCCTCCCGGGTTCCCGCCATTCTCCTGCCTCAGCCTCCCGAGTAGCTGGGACTACAGGCGCCGCCACCTCGCCCGGCGAGTTTTTTGTATTTTCTTAGTAGAAACGGGGTTTCCCCTGTTAGCCAGGATGGTCTCGATCTCCTGACCTCGTGATCCGCCCTTCTCGGCCTCCCAAAGTGCTGGGATTACTCTTCCTTCTTTAATCCGGTGTCTGAGGAGTTTTGTCTAGGCTGGTCCTGCTACACATGCCTTTTCATTTTCAGTCCCTTTCAGAAGAAAACACCACAGGCATCAGAAATCAATCAACTTGCTAATTTATGCCAGATTCCCGTGGAGGTAAGCTGATTTTGTTTCTCCCTGAAAACGCCAAATGTCTGGGTTTTGTTTCTTTATTTTTCTTTTTTTTTTTTTTTTTTTTTGCATTTTTACTTAGTTTCATTTTTCTACCTCTCCTATTTGCGGAATAAGCCAGATGTTTTACATTGGTACATTAGATTTTTTGTTTTGTTTTGCTTTTGAGATGGAGTCTCCCTCTGTCACCCAGGCTGGAGTGCAGTGGCATGATCTCGGCTCACTGCAACCTCCACCTCCCAGGAGAATCCAAGCGATTCTCCTGCCTCAGCCTTGCAAGTAGCTGGGATTACAGGTGCCCACCACCATGCCCAGCTAATTTTGTGTATTTTTAGTAGAGACAGGGTTTCACCATGTTGGCCAGGCTGGTCTCCAACTCCTGACCTCAGATGATCCACTCACCTCGGCCTCCCAAAGTGCTGGGATTACAGGTGTGAGCCACCGCACTCAGCCTAGATTTTTTTTTTTTGAGACGGAGTCTCACTCTGTCGCCCAGGCTGGAGTGCAGTGGCCGGATCTCAGCTCACTGCAAGCTCCGCCTCCCGGGTTTACGCCATTCTCCTGCCTCAGCCTCCTGAGTAGCTGGGACTACAGGCGCCCGCCACCTCGCCCGGCTAGTTTTTTGTATTTTTTTTAGTAGAGACGGGGTTTCACCAGGTTAGCCAGGATGGTCTCGATCTCCTGACCTCGTGATCCGCCCGTCTCGGCCTCCCAAAGTGCTGGGATTACAGGCTTGAGCCACCGCGCCCGGCCTAGATTTTTTTTTTTTTTTTAATTGTCATATTCAGAAGTGATGCTCCCAGGACACCCAAAATTATTTTCGTGGTCCTCCAATCCTCAGCATTATTGGTGGCCCACAGCTACCTCTGAAAACTTTTTTTTATTGACAAATAACAATTGTGTTTATTTATGGGGTACAATGTGATGTTTTGATGCATGTTTGCATTGGGGGATGATTAAATCAAGCTAATTAGTCTTTTTTTGTGGTGAAACCATTTACAATTTACTCTTTTTTAAAAGTATATATATTTTTTGTTATATATATATATGTATAAAAGTATATATATTTTTGAAAGAATATATATAGTTTTTTGTTCCTCAAACTTTAATAAACATTAAAGTTGTGCCCGGCAAGTTTACTCTTTTTTAAAACATATTTACTTATTTAAAACTTTATTTCTGGCTGGGTGTGGTGGCTCATGCATGTAATCCCAGGATTTGGGGAGGCTGAGGGAGGAGGATTGCTTGAGCCCAGGAGTTTGAGACCAGCTTGGGCGACATAGCAAGATCCCTTCTCTACAAAAAATAAAAAGTTAGCTGATGTGGTAGCATGCGCCCACAGTCTTAGCTATTCAGGAGGCTGAGGTAGGAAGATTGCTTCAGCTGGAGATTTTTAAACTGCTGTGAGCCGGGATCACACCACTGCACTCCAGCCTGGGTGACAGCATGAGACCCTGCCTCAATAAAATAAAAAATAAAAACTTTATTATTTAAACAGAGACAGGGGTTTCACTATGTTGCACAGGCTGGTCTCAAACTCCTGGGCTTGGCCGGGAGTGGTGGTTCACGCCTATAATCCCAGCACTTTGGGAGGCTGAGGCGGGTGGATCACTTGAGGTCAGGAGTTTAAGACAAGCCTGAACAACATGGTGAAATCCTGTCTCCACTAAAAATGCAAAAATGAGTTGGGCATGGTGGTGGGTGCCTGTAATCCCAGCTACACGGGAGGCTGAGGCAGGGGAATCCCTTGAACCCGGGTGGCAGAGGTTGCAGTGAGCCGAGACTATGCCACTGCTCTCCAGCCTGGGTGACAGAGCAAGACTTGGTCTAAAAAAAAAAAAAAAAAGGGTAACTCCTGGGCTCTCAAGTGATCCTCCCACATTGGCCTTCCAAAGTGCTGGGATTATAGGTGTGAGCTACCACGCCTGGCCTAAATCTACTCTTTTAGCAAACAATTACCAATGATCCAGCTATCCCACTTATGGCAAAGCTGAAGGGCTGTCTGCATCCTGTGTTCACTGTGGTGTTATTCATCATGACCACAGCTGCTTCAAGATTCATGGCTTCTGTTCTCAGCCTTCCTCACTGTGCTCTAGCTGATCTGATGCTTGCTACGTCGTCTTTGCACAGGCTTGTTTTTTTTTTTTTTTTTTTTTAGCTTGAGTCTTGCTGTCGCCCAGGCTGGAGTGCAGTGGCATGATCTTGGCTCACTGCAATCTCCGCCTCCCAGTTCAAGTGATTCTCTTGCCTCAGCCTGCTGAGTAGCTGGGATTACATGCGGGCACCACCACGCCTGGCTAATTTTTGTATTTTTAGTAGAGATGGGGTTTCATCATGTTGGCTAGGCTGGTCTTGAACTTCTGACCTCAGTTGATCTGCCTGCCTTGGCCTCCCAAAGTGCTGGGATTACAGGCGTGAGCCACCGCACCTGGCGACAATTTTTTAAAATTTTAAATTAAATTTTTTTTTTTTTTTGTAGAGGTGGGGTCTCACTATGTTGCCCAGGCTGATCGCAAACTCCCAGGCTCAACCAATCCTCCCATCCAGCTGGGATTACATGTTCGAACCACTGTGCCCAGCCCTTTTTTTTTTTGAGATGGAGTCTCGCTCTGTTGCCCGGGCTGGAGTGCAGTGGCCGGATCTCAGCTCTCAGCTCACTGCAAGCTCCACCTCCCGGGTTCACGCCATTCTCCTGCCTCAGCCTCCGGAGTAGCTGGGACTACAGGCGCCTGCCACCTCGCCCGGCTAGTTTTTTGTATTTTTTAGTAGAGACGGGGTTTCACTGTGTTAGCCAGGATGGTCTCGATCTCCTGACCTCGTGATCTGCCCGTCTCGGCCTCCCAAAGTGCTGGGATTACAGGAGTGAGCCACCACGCCCGGCCTTGTTTTTTTTTTTTTTTTTTATTTCAGTAGTTTTTGGGGTATAGGTCGTTTTTAGTGACATGGATGAGTTTTTTTTGTAGTGAATTCTGAGATTTTCACGCACCCATCACCTGAGCAGTGTACTGTGTACTCAGTATGATGCCTTTTAATAATATAACTTATTAATGTTGGAAATTCTAAGCAATTTCATTGATAAATAGTCCTGCCTCCTCACCACCTTGCCCTCCAAAAACTTTTGTAGGTATAAATTTAAAATAACTGCCTGTATTCAGAGGGCAGTTATTTAAATATTCAAATAACTGCTCCTACCTACTATCGTTATGTTTTTTGCTTGTGTATGAAAAATCCCCAGACACCGAAAAGGGAGAGAACGGACATTTCAAGGTGTTAAACGTGCTGCATGTCAGTGAAATCTATGTCAGTGTTAAGTTTTCAGTGTTTTGTTATTTGCTTCACTTTTAGGAGTGATCAGAAAAGGTTAAGATCTTTTTTTGCTGCTGTTTATCTGTTTTTCCATTCATTTCTCATAGTGTCTGCTTTATCATTTTGCCATTATCTGGCGGCAAAGCCATGTATGACTGGTAGATTTTCCTTAAGGATTTCACCTTTTATCATTATGTTGTACTTAAAAAACACAAAACTCATGCATTTTTTCTTCCTACACTTGATCTTAGCCAAAAGACAGAGAAGTGACTGAAGTCTGTTTTTTCCAATAATCATATTGTGACTTCTACTTTTTTCTGTGCATTTTTACAGTGTTAGCTGATAATTTTAATATTAACTTAATTTATATTATTTTGTGTGGTTCTATTATATACCACAATACAGTTGTGCTTTACTTTTGCATACTACTGGAGAATACTTTTTTTTTTTTTTTTGAGGTGGAGTCTTGCTTTGTTGCCCAGCCTGAAGTGCAGTGATGCAATCTCGGCTCATGGCAACCTCTGCCTTCCGGGTTCAGGTGGTTCTCCTGCCTCAGCTTCCCGAGTAGCAGGGATCACAGGCGTGTGCCATCACACACAGCTAATTTTTGTATTTTTAGCAGAGATGGGGTTTCTCCATATTGGCCAGGCTGATCTCGAACTTCTGACCTCAGGTGATCCACCTGCCTCGGCCTCCCAAAGTGCTAGGATGACAGGCGTGAGCCACCGCGCCTGGCTATGGAGACATTTTTGATTGTCACAACTGGGTGTTTGCCTGTTTACTACTGGCATTTAGTGGGTGTAGGTCAGGATTACTGCTCGACATCCTGCAGCGAACGGGATAGCACCTCACAACAGAATAATCTGGTTGAATATTCCAATAGCCCAGAAGTCGAGAAGCCCTTGCTTATATCAATTGATAATATCTTCCCTTTGATTCCTAAAGTTATAAATTTGTCTTTTTAAAAAAATCCTCCCTCCCTCCCTCCCTCCCTCCCTCCCTTCCTTCTTTCCTTCCTTCCTTCCTTCCTTCCTTCCTTCCTTCCTTCCTTCCTTCCTTTTACCTTCCCTCCCTCCATCCCTCTCTCCCTTCCTCTCTCTTTCTCTCCTTTCTCCCAATACGGTCTGGCTCTGTCACCGAGGCTGGAGTGCAGTGGTGCAATCAGCTCACTAGTAATTTTTTTTTTTATTTTATTTTTGGAGACAGAGTCTCGCGAGACAGAGTCTCGCCCTGTCGCCCAGGCTGGAGTGCAGTGGTGTGATCTCTGCTCACTGCAACCTCTGCCTCCCAGGTTCAAGTGATTTTCCTGCCTTAGCCTCCCGAATAGCTAGGATTACAGGCGCACACCAGCATGTCTGGCTAATTTTTGTATTTTTTGCACAGACGGGGTTTCTCCATGTTGGTCAGGCTAGTCTCGAACTCCTGACCTCAGATGACCTGCCCGCCTCAGCCTCCCGAAGTTCTGGGATTACAGGCACGAGCCACTGTGCCTGGCATCACTGCAACATTGACTTGGGGACCTGGGCTCAAGCCATCCTCTCACCCCAGCCTCCTGAATAGCTGAGACCACAGACGTGCACCACCACACGTGGCTTTGGTTTTGTAGAGACTGGGTCTTTCTATCTTCATGTAACACCTAACATGTTGGTCTCAAATTCGTGGGCTTAAGCAATTCCCCTGTCTCCGCCTCCCAAAGTGCTGGGATTACAGGCATGAGCCACCATGCCCAGCCCAGAAAAAGCATTCTTTGTTTAGTTTGACTGCTCGTGTGCATTCCCTCAAACTGTCCATCCACACAACTCCCCACAACCAATGGCACATATCTGCACACTGACATACAAATGCTCACACTCACAAATATTCACACATGTATACGCACTCATATACACTCACACACTCGCACAAACAACTCACACATCCACCAAGGTATCTTCCATCACAGGACGAGAGGAAACCACCAAACCCGACGTGATCTTGAGGATGGAGCAAGGAAAGGAGCCATGGTTGGTGGAAGAGGAAGTGCTGAGAAATGGCCGTCCAGGTAGGTGACCAGGAGAGCACTGTGTGTCAGTGTTGCATGGAAGCCGATTTGGTGCTTCTAAATGATGAAGTCATTTGGCAGCAAGCAGAGCCGGCTGTGACTTCCTGGGAGTGCTGGAAGAAATCTCCAGATATTTTTCTCCACTCAGAAATGTTCTTTACATTCTTCTCTGAGTTTTCCTTTGCAGACAAACTTTCTTTTTTTTTTTCTTTCTTGAGACTGAGTCTCACTCTGTCGCCCAGGCTGGAGTGCAGTGGCGTGATCTGGGCTCACTGCAACCTCCGCCTCCTGGGTTCAAACGATTCTCCTGCCTCAGCCTCCTGAGTAGCTGGGATTACAGGCGTGTGCCACCACGCCTGGCTAATTTTTTGTATTTTTAGTAGAGACGGGGTTTCGCCACGGGGTTGGTCAGGCTGGTCTCGAACTCTTGACCTCAGGCGATCCACTCGCCTTGGCCTCCCAAAGTGCTAGGATTACAGGTGTGAGCCACCGTGCCTGGCCTGACAAACTCTTTCTTAATCTCCCTCTCCATGGTATTCCTGGGCTCTTACCTGGTCCCCGTGCACTAGGTCTACGTTGCTTAGTCCTTTACAGATAGACACGTGATAGCTTCATGTAACATTAGTTCACTTAGAAATCTAACAGAGCTGACATTAACTTTGGTTTCTCATAGACGTTAGGTTTGAAGCCAGAATGATCACCACAATAGATTGTTTATGGCATTTTATTGTAAGCATGTGAGTGGAACGTTTTACACGGGACATTTTTTTTTTTTGTATTCCATTTTAGAAAAAAACGGGGACGTTGGAGGACAGATTTGGAAGCCCCAGGATGTGAAAGAGAGTCTCGCAAGAGAAGTCCCACCAATCAATAAGGAAATGCTGACTACGCAGAAAGCCGTAGAACGTACCGGATCTAAGAAAATACTTCAACTGGACATAGATAATGTTTCTTCCAGACTCAGATTCCTCGAATGTGACCCGTTTGAAAGGCATTTGAGCCACAATTTACATTTGAAAAGCTATGTACAAAATGATTCTGACAACGATAATGGATACAGAAAATTAGTTGGTGAGAATCCATCCAAATTTATAGGAAACCAGCTTAAATGTGATGCCTGCAGAAAGTTATTCGGTTCAGAGTCGCGCCTTCGGAGTCATCTGAGGCGGCATGCTGGTCAGAAATCCTTTGAATGTTGTCACTGTGGAAAAGCATTCGGGGAGAAGTGGAAGCTTGATAAACATCAGAAAACGCATGCAGAGGCCAGGCCCTATGAATGTGAGAAATGTGGAAACGCCTACAAGCAGAAGTCAAATCTCCTTCAACATCAGAAAGTGCATACTAAAGAGAAACCCTATCAATGTAAGATATGTGGAAAAGCCTTTTCTTGGAAATCATCCTGCATTAATCATGAGAAAATTCATAATGCCGAGAAATCCTATCAGTGTCATGAATGTGAGAAATCCTTCAGGCAGAACTCAACCCTCCTTCAACATAAAAAAGTTCACACTGGACAAAAACCTTTTCAGTGTCCGGACTGTGGAAGGGCTTTCATTTACAAGTCAGATCTTGTGAAACACCAGAGAACACACACGGGAGAGAAACCCTATAAATGTAGCGTATGTGAGAAGGCCTTTTCCCAGAAATCCAATGTCACCGATCATGAGAAAATTCACACTGGGAAGAGAGCTTACGAGTGTGATCTATGTGGAAATACCTTCATCCAGAAGAAAAACCTCATTCAACATAAAAAAATCCATACTGGGGAAAAGCCTTATGAGTGCAATAGATGTGGAAAAGCCTTCCTTCAGAAGTCAAACCTTCACACCCATCAGAAGACTCACAGCGGAGAGAGGACCTACAGCTGTAGTCAATGTGGAAAAACCTTCAACCGGAAACTAAACCTTAGTTTGCATAAAAAAACCCATACTGGACAAAAACCTTATGAATGTTCCGAATGTGGTAAAGCCTTCGCGGACAAATCATACCTTGTTAGGCACCAGAAAAGAATTCACTCCAAATAGGAGCCCCGTGCACTTAAAAACACATGGGAAAATATGGTCGCCTGGAATTGTCACCCCAGAATTCACGTTGAAATGGCCTGTAATTTGGAGGCTGTTTTTGAAGGTAGCGAGGCTTTATTATGCACAGTGTCCTTTGAACACCGATTTGGCATACTCACTCAGCAAATATGTATGAAGCATAAATATTTACTCGATGCCTTTTGTGTACCAGGGACTCTTCAACACGGAAGATGTAGCAATAAACCAAATGTGCTAAAAAGCCCCTATGGAGTTTTTTTCCAGTGAATAGCGACCAGTAGTATCCATATCTTTAAAAACGTTTAAAAGACTGTACTTTTGGCCAGGCCTGGTGGCTCAAATGCCTGTAATCCCAGTACTTTGGGAGGCCGAGTTGGGCGAATCACCTGAGGTCAGGAGTTCAACACCAGCATGACCAACATGGTGAAACCCTGTTTCTACTAAAAATACAAAAATAGCCGGGCATGGTTGTGGGCACCTGTAATCCCAGCTACTCGGGAGGCTGAGATAGGAGAATTGCTTGAACCTGGGAGGCGGAGGTTGCAGTGAGCTGAGATTGCACCCTTGCACTCCCACCTGGGCAACCGCGCCTGGCCTACATTTCTTTTTTCATAGTACGTTCCTTCTTTTCCTCTTAAATGCTACAAATAATGTATTTTTTTTTTTTTTTTTTTTTTGAGACGGAGTCTTGCTCTGTCGCCCAGGCTAGAGTGCAGTGGCCGGATCTCAGCTCACCGCAACCTCTGCCTCCTGGGTTCACGCCATTCTCCTGCCTCAGCCTCCCGAGTGGCTGGGACCACAGGCGCCCACCACCTCACCCGGCTAATTTTTTGTATTTTTAGTAGAGACGGGGTTTCACCGTGTTAGCCAGGAGGGTCTCGATCTCCTGACCTCGTGATCCGCCCGTCTCGGCCTCCCAAAGTGCTGGGATTACAGGCTTGAGCCACCGCGCCCGGCCTATAATGTATTTTTTAAAAATCTCATACGTGTGTTTCTGGTTGCTCTTCTCTTCTTTCCCACACCTACTCTGCCTAATTTTGCCCCGTTCATTATATATCACCAGGCTCTTCTTATCTCTGTACACACAAAACCCTCTCAACTTCCATTTATCTGCTCACATGGCCATTTTTAAAAATCATTCTTTACTCCTTGCTGAATTCAGTCTAATACATCACCCACTGATACTGGGCACATCATAGGCTCTTTAAGGCTTGGCCACTGGGAAATGGACATTTATGGGGGTGGGTTTATCATCTTATTCATATTAATAACATGAGCAACATCTTACAGTGCTTTTGAATTCACAAAAATCACATGGATATTTAATATACCGCATTTTTCATATAACCCTGATGTTATGACCTGAAATTATTGGAAAATGGTAAATACAACTGATTGCTGTATAGCAAATTGTACTAGTAACCAGTCGCAAACACATGTGGAACCCAGCCAATGGTATATGTATTGGTTGGGTTATTATTTTCATAACTTTACAAAGGAAAACTATTTGCCCCCTGCTTTCTTTTTGTGTCCTGACTGAAAATCATGGAGTGCTTTGACCACTCTCACCAGCCAAGCTGCAGGTTTTTCCCAGAAGGCTTGAATCCAAACCAGAGCCTGAAACAATCCCAGGCACTGATAGAGGTATTTAGGTTTAGGTTGCTGCCCAAAACACTAAAACTGGTCCCCGCCCTCCCGCCCTCGACCAAATTCCTTATAAACTTATGTAAACCCCATACCCTGACCCTCTCACGGCAGTGGACACACCAAGGTAGACCATCCTCCACCTTTTTTTTTTTAGACAGGATCTTTGTCATCCAGGCTGGAGTGCGATCATAGTTCACTGCAGCCTTGAACTCCCGGACTCAAGTGATCCTCCCACCTCAGCCTCCTGAGTAGCTGAGACATGCCTAGCAAATTCATTTATTTATTTTGAAATGGAGTTTCGCTTTTGTTGCCCTGGCTGGAGTGCAGTGGCGTGTTCTTGGTTCACTGCAACCTCCATCTCCTGGGTTCCAGTGATTCTCCTGCCTCAGCCTCCTGAGTAGCTGGGACTACAGGCGCCCGCCACCATGCCCAGCTCATTTTCTATTTTTAGTAGAGATGGGGTTTCACCATGTTGGTCAGGCTGGTCTCGAACTCCTGACTTCCGGTGATCCACCTGCCTTGGCCTCCCAAAGTGCTGGGATTACAGGTGTGAGCCACTGCGCCTGGCTGCTAAATTGCTTTTTGTAGAGACAGGGTCTTGATATATTGCCCAGGCTGACTTTGAACTCGTCTGCTCAAGCAGTCCTTCCACCTTGGCCTCCTAAAGTGCTGGGATGACAGGCGTGAGTGACAGTGCCCAGCCAGTTGGCCATGCTTTTCCTCTCTCTGTCCTCCTGAGGATATGCTGCAGCACTCTCTAAGTTCCCCCTCGTCAATGCTCCGGACAGACCCCTCTGGTGTTTAGTGCTTCTTTCTTTGGAATCGCAACTGGCCTGCTCTCAGAATGGTTTTGGGCACTCTCTTGTTGGAATGTCCCTGCTGCCACTTTTGGAGTGACTCTTATTTAGTCTTAGGTTCAGTGGGACAAAATAAAGGAATGCAAAAAATTCAATGAAAATCATTTATCTAACGTAAACAATCCATATCAACAGTAGCAAAATACACCAAGATACTCCACACATTACCAGTGTTCTTCCAACTCTCATGAGCACTAGCATCTCCATCCGATTGCTGGCTCACACCCCGTTTCTGCGTCAGTTGGTCTGGAGGGGGACCCAAGAATCTGCTTTTCTAATCAGTCCCTAGCTGCTGCTGTTGCCGGTGGGAGAACATTTTGAAAACCATTGTGTCAACACATGAAGAGCACCATTCTAATCTTGTAGGGAAAATATGCATATGCACCTGAGTTCTGGGATCTAGGTGTCTGAAGCAGTTAAAATAGATATACCCCAAAATAAGTGTTTTTCATTGAGCTTTCAACCTGAGATACTTGTTCCTTCATTCTGAGTGAAGTACAGGATTCTTCTTGCAAGGATGAAGTGAGGCCGAGTGAGTTTGCCCAGCAGGTCTCTACAAAGAGTCGTCGTCTTATTCCCCCTGAGGGATCACTCCTGCCTGTGTGCTGAGTAGCTGAGAGTTCCCTGCCTTTCTTAACAGCTCCTCAAAAATTCCATTGTGCATGTAGAAGAAGATATACCCAGAGTGAAGCCTCGCCTCCTGCATTTTGGTCTCTGAGATTTCTGATACACATAGATCGTTGTATGTGAACCAGGCCTGCTTCTGAAAGTCATACACATCGCTGATGTAATGACCTGAATTTGGGGAGCTCCCAATATGGCTGACAACACTGATGAGTCTGTAGGCCTGAAGAGGATCCCCCATCTTCACATTTCTTGTCAGTTCCTTGGCTTCACCTCTTGTGTTGTCTGTATCTAAAATGTTTTTGTTTCCTGGGTTATCAGAAACCAATGCCCCGAGGTGGTTCAGGTCAGCCTGCTGAAGTCTTAATTCTGGAGACTGATTGGGGGTCTCCTCTGCATGTTCCTGGGCATCCAGTTTCCTAACACCTGGAGGTGGTGCCTGCTGAAGAAATTCCTCTATCATGCTCTCCTCAAAACACTGCTGGAGCTGTTCAGTCATTCCTTGAGATCCTTCTGAAATCCTGTTTTCTTTACACTCATAAAAGTCATTGGTAGACTCCGTGACACTGTCAAAATCGAACTCTACGAATGTATTGGTTTTCTCATACTTCTGAAGTTCTGGATGTTGAGGCACTTCTTGAAGATGAACCTCAACAAGCCTTGTGTCCGGGCTGCTGATCGGCTTCCCTCCATCTTCACAGATCACAGGAAGAGAAATGTCTTCCTGGTCCATCGGTGAGTCAGCCACTGGAAGCTCCTGTTCACTGATTGCCCTGTCTCTAAAGTGGACCAATTCTGACTCTAGTGTAGAGCCATTTTCCAGGTCTCTCTGATGCTGCTCTTGGCTTGCTTCTCCACAGTCTCTCTGGGATCTTTGTAGGTCGGCATTCTTCTCTGGTTCAACAGGTACAACCAGGGAATCACTGGATTCTGAGGTCAGCTTCATTGATGGTGTCAATGGGCTGGTGATCTCAGAAATCACCTCCTGGGAGACTTCCAGGACTTCACATTTCCCAACAGGTGCATGACTGCTCAAGGGAAGAGGTGGTTTGGTGCTTTCATTGCAATAAGAAGATAAGCTTAAATATTTGGGAATATACACTTGCTCGTTATTCTTCACCAGCAACCAAGCATTGTTGAAGCTATAGCGTTTCAGATGAACTATAAGGACCCTGGAGAGCCTACTAAATGTATGCCTTGCAACACAACTCTTGTGCTTACACATCTCACAGTTATATTCAAGCTCTTCTTCTCTAAAGAAAAGATCTAGAGAATTCTCAATGGACAAAGGAAGTGGTTTTGTTTCTTGGTGCAGGTTGATGGAGAGATAATTGTTAGGTTCTGCCTTGAGAACCACATGACCACAGGCTTTACAGATAATGGAGAGCTGCAATTCAAACTCAAAATTAGCAACAACAGGACAAACAAACACTTTGGTGGCAGCACTACCAACATGCATTTGTGGAGATGAATTTTCATCCCCGCATTTTTTCCCAGTATTCAAAATGGCATTTAAGTGTTCCATGTCTTCTTTCAGCTGGTCTAAACACTGACCTAAAAACTCATGTGCATCATTCTGCATGTTGCCAGAAAATATTTCTGCAACTGCTGAAATGACTTTTTTAACATTCCCAAGTAATTCTCTCTTGATCTCTGTACTACAGAAATCTTTCAAAGCAAGCAGCTGGGTCAAGGTCATAATAAGAGCCTCAATGGGAATATATTCCCATGGGACATCTTGAGTGAGTAAGTCATCAGCAAAAGATGGAATTGCAAATAGCGATTGTAAAATTGCATTCATGTAACAGGTGTTTCCCAAATTGGGGAACCCTTGCTGCAGTTGCTCTGAATGAGAGTCAAGAGGCACCTGGGCTTCGTTGCATTTTGGGTCATCCTGGCTGTGCTCTGGTTCTAATGGAAATGTCAAACCATTTTTGGCATCAAGAGTCTTGGTTGCAAGAACAGTCTCATCTAGGTTAGGATGTCCATTAGAGTTGGTCTTGAATGAAGGCCCGAGTTTCAAATCGCTAGCTTTTTCTAAATCCTCTAAACTTGATGGGCTCTTCCTATTGCTTTGTATATATTTCAAGGAATCTGTCATATATTTCTTGTTTGCTACAGGGTTATGTTCCTTCAGAATGTCCTCGTTCATCTGTAGATCAGATGCTAGTGGGTTTTTCTCCTTCCCACCTTGATTTTCTAATGACCCTTTTTTCACATGTGTTGGTGATTTTGACGTAAACAAAGGCATCTTCTGATAACTTGGCTTGTTACAAATGCTGTAAAATGAAGTTTTGTCAATTTCCTTCAGCACATTCCTGCTTTCAAACACACTCCAATCATCATCAGGTTTCATGGGTTGCTGAAATTTGTTTTGATGGATTATGTCCAGGAACATATTCAACTGTTTAGCATCTCTGTAGGATAGTTTGTCAATAAACAAGAACACATTGTTTTTCAAAGTTAAACGCAGGTGACTTTGTCTTTTTTTACAATGTCTAAGGACCACACTTCTAATGTTATTACTCAGCTGAAAAATTCTTATAAATTTTCCAGATTTGAAAGTGACCACCAGTTTAATTTCCTTTTGTCTTTGCACTGTTTCAATGAGAGCTTCTTTCAACTTAGTCATCCCGGTCCTCTGGCTCCAAATCTGGATGAATCCACGTACCTTTAGAGATATCATCCTTTCTTTATGTAACCTAAAGAAGAAAAGCACACATGCATTTTAACCAAAAATATATTAACAGTTATATTTTATGAAAAACGTCATTCACATATAATAATGATTTATTTTTCATCTTCTTATTCTCTAAGTAAAACACTCTTTTGGGGAACTGCTCATATTCTGAAGCTATGCCAGTTCTGTAGAAGACATAGACTGAGGGCACACACTCTTTCAAGGGAGCTGTTAGACGAGAAGGAAGATACAAATGGCCGACAGAGATATGAACAGGTGTTCAACATCACTGCTCATCAAGAAAACACAAATTTGGTTGGACATGGTGGCTCATGCCTGTAATCCTAGCACTCTGGGAGGCCAAGGTGGAAGGATCACTTGAGCCCAGAAGTTCAAAACCAGCATGGCAACATAGGGAGACCTCATCGCTACGTAAAATTTTTTAAATTTAAAAAAGGGGAGGGGCCAAGATGGCCAAATAGGAATAGCTCCCAGCAAGACCAATGCAGAAGGTAGGTGACTTCTGCATTTCCAACTGAGGTACCCAGTTCATCTCATTGGGACTGGTTAGGCAGTGGGTGCAACCCACAGAGGGTGAGCAGAAGCAGGGTGGGGCATTGCCTCACCTGGGAAGTGCAAGGAGCCAGGGACCTCCCTCCCCCAGGCAAGGGAAGCCGTGAGGAACTGTGCTACTTGGCCCGGATACTACGCTTTTCCCATGGTTTTTGCAATCTGCAGGGCAGGAGATTCCCTTGTGTGCCTACACCACCAGGGCCCTGGGTTTCAAGCACAAAACTGGCCAGTTGTTTGGGCAGACACCGAGCTAGCTGCAGGAGTTTTTTTTTTTTTTTTTTTTGTACCCCAGTGGTGCCTGAAACCCCAGTGAGACAGAACCATTCACTCCCCTGGAAAGGGGGCTGAAGCCAGGGGTCCAAGTGGTCTCACTCAGTAGGTCCCACTCCCACGGAGCCCAGCAAGCTAAGAACCACTGGCTTGAAATTCTCACTGCCAGTGCAGCAGTCTGAAGTTGACCTGGAATGATGGAGCTTGGTTGGGGGAAGGGCATCCATGATTACTGAGGCTTTAGTAGACACTTTTCCCTGGACAGTACTAAGGAGGGTGGGAGGTTTGGACTGGGCAAAATTCACCACAGCGTGGCAAAGCAGCTGTGGCCAGACTGCTTCTCTAGATTCCTACTGACTGGGCAGGGCATCTCTGAAGGAAGGGTAACAGTCCCAGTCAGGGGCTTACAGATAAAATCCCCATCTCCCTGGGATAGAGCAGCTGGGGGAAGGGGTGGCTGTGGGCACACAGCTTCAGCAGATTTAATCTTTCCCGCCTGCTGGCTCTGAAGAGAGCAGCTGATCCTGATAAGAGGGATTTCCCAGCACAACAGCTCTGTTAAGGGACAGGCTGCCTCCTCAAGGGGGGCCCTGATGCCTGTGCCTCCTAACTGGGAAAGAACGCCCAACAGGGGTTGACAGACACCTCACACAGGAGAGCTCTGGCTGGCATCAGGCTGGTGCCCCTCTGGGACAAAGCTTCCAGAGGAAAGAACAGGCAGCAATCTTTGCTGTTCTGCAGCCTCCACTGGTGATACCCAAGTGAACAGGGTCTGGAGTGGACCTCCAGCAAACTGCAGCAGACCTGCAGAAGAGGGGCCTGACTGTTAGAAGAAAAACTAAGAAACAGAAAGCAACAACATCAACATGAACAAAAAAGACCCCCACACAATAACCCCATCCAAAGGTCGTAAGCCTCAAAGATCAAAGGTAGATAAATCCATGAAAGATGAGGAAAAACCAGCACAAAAACGCTGCAAAATCCACAAAACAGAATGTCTCTTCTCCAAGTGATCGCAGTTCCTCTCCAAGGAGGGCACAAAACTGGACGGAGAATGAGATTGACAAATTGATGGAAGTAGGCTTCAGAAGGTGGGTAATAACAAACTCCTCCGAGCTAAGGGAGCATGTTCTAACCCAGTGCAAGGAAGCTAAGAACCTTGACAAAACGCTACAGGAATTGTTAATTAGAATAACCAGTTTAGAGAGGAACATAAATGACCTGATGGAGCTGAAAAACACAGCAAGAGAACTTCGTGAAGCATATACAAGTATCAATAGCCAAACTGATCAAGTGGAAGAAAGGATATCAGAGACTGAAGATCAACTTAATGAAATAAAGCATGAAGGCAAGATTAGAGAAAAAAGAATGAAAAGGAGTGAACAAAGGCTCCAAGAAATATGAGACTACGTGAAAAGACCAAACCTACGATTGATTGGTGTACCTGAAAGTGACAGGGAGAATGGAACCAAGTTGGAAAACACACTTCAGGATATTATCCAGGAGAACTTCCCCAACATAGCAAGACAGGCCAACATTCAAATTCAGCAAATACAGAAAATATCACAAAGATACTCCTTGAGAAGAGCAACCACAAGACACATAATCATCAGATTCTCCAAGGTTGAAACAAAGGAAAAAAGTGTTAAGGGCAGCCAGAGAGAAAGGTCAGGTTATCTATAAAGGGAAGCCCATCAGATTAATAGTGGATTGCTGCAGAAACCCTACAAGCCAGAAGAGAGTGGGGGCCAATATTCAACATTCTTAAAGAATTTTCAACCCTGAATTTCATATCCAGCCAAACTAAGCTTCATAAGCGAAGAAGAAATAAAATCCTCTACAGACAAGCAAATGCTGAGGGATTTTGTCACCACCAGGCCTGCCTTACAAGAGCTCCTGGAGGAAGCACTAAATATGGAAAGGAAAAGCCAGTACCAGCCACTGCAAAAACACACCAAAATATAAAGACCAATGAGACAGAAGAAACTGCATCAACTAATGTGCAAAATAACCAGCTAGCATCACGACAACAGGATCAAATTCACACATAACAATCTTAACCTTAAATGTAAATGGGCTAAATGCCTGCAATTAAAAGATACACACTGGCAAATTGGATAAAGAGTCAGGACCCATTGGTGTGCTATATCCAGGAGACCTATCTCATGTGCAAAGACACACATAGGCTCAAAATAAAGGGATGGAGGAATATTTGCCAAGCAAATGGAAAGCAAAAAAAAAAAAAAAAAAAAAAAAGAGGAGAAGCTGCAATCCTTGTCTCTGATAAAACAGACTTTAAACCAACAAAGATAAAAAAGACAGAGGGGCATTACATAATGGTAAAGGGATCAATGCAACAAGAAGAGCTAACTATCCTAAATCTATATGCACCCAATACAGGAGTATCCAGATTCATACAGCAAGTTCTCAGGGACCTACAAAGAGGCTTAGAGTCCCACACAATAATAGTGGGAGACTTTAACATCCCACTGTAAATATTAGACAGATCAATGAGACAGAAAATTAGCCAGGATATTCAGGACTTAAATTCAGCTCTGGACCAAGTGGACCTAATAGACATCTACGTAATTCTCTACCCCAAATCAACAGAATATACATTCTTCTCAGCACCACATAGCACTTATTCTAAAATCGACCACATAATTGGAAGTAAAACACCCCTCAGCAAATGCAAAAGAACGGAAGTCATAACAAACAAGCTCTAGGCTGGGTGTGGTGGCTCACGCCTGTAATCCCAGCACTTTGGGAGGCCAAGGCTGGGGGATCACGAGGTCAGGAGATCGAGACCATCTTGGCCAACATGGTGAAACCCCGTCTCTACTAAAAAATACAAAAAAATGAGCTGGGCGTGGTGGCGGGCGCCTGTAGTCCTAGCTACTCGGGAGGCTGAGGCAGGAGAATGGCGTGAACCCGGGAGGTGGAGCTTGCAGTGAGCCGAGATCGCGCCACTGCACTCCAGCCTGGGGGACAGAGTGAGACTCCGTCTCAAAAAAAAAAATTAAAAATTAATTAATTAAGAAAAAAAAAGCTCTCAGACCATAGTGCAATCAAATTAGAACTCAGGATTAAGAAACTCACTAACCCGCACAACTACATGGAAATGAACAACCTGACCCTGAATAACTACTGGGTAAATAATGAAATTAAGGCAAAAATAAAGAAGTTCTGTCTGGAAGTGGTGCCTCATACCTGTAATCCCAGCACTGTGGGAGGCTGAGGCAGGTGGATCACTTGAGGTCAGGAGTTCAAGACTAGCCTGGCCAATATGGTGAAACCCCGTCTCCACTAAAAACACAAAAATTAGCCAGGTGTGGCGGTGCATGCCTGTAATCCCAGCTACTCTGGAGCCTGAGGCAGGAGGATCGCTTGAACCTGGGGGGCGGAGCTTGTAGTGAGCCACAATTGTGCTACTGCACTCCTGCCTGAGTGACAGAGTGAAACTCTGTCTCAAAAAAAAAAAAAAAAAAAAGGAAAAATAAAAATAAAAATAAGAAATAAAGAAATTCTTTGAAACCAATGAGAACAAAAGGACAACATACCAGAATCTCTGGGACACAGCTAAAGCAGTGTTGAGAGGGACATTTATAGCACTAAATGCCCATATCAGAAAGCTGGAAAGATCTGAAATCAACACCCTAACATCACAATTAAAAGTGCTGGGGAAGCAAGAGCAAACAAATTCAAAAGCTAGCAGAAGACAAGAAATAACTAAGATCAGAGCAGAACTGAAGGAGATGGAGACACGAAAACTCTTCAAAAAAATCAATGAATCCAGGAGCTGAATTTTTGAAAAGATTAACAAAATAGACGGTTAGCCAGCCTAATAAAGAAGAAAAGAGAGAAGAATCAAATAGACAATAAAAAATGATAAAGGGGATATCACCACTGATGCCACAGAAATACAAACTACCATCAGAGAATACTACAAACACCTCTGTGCAAACAAACTAGAAAATCTAGAAGAAATGGATAAATCCCTGGACACATGTACCCTCCCAAGACTAAATCACGAAGAAGCCGAATCCCTGAACAAACCAATAACAAGTTCTGAAATTGAGGCAGTAATTAATAGCCTAACAACCAAAAAAAGCCCCGGACCAGATGGATTCACAGCCGAATTCTACCAGAGGTACAAAGAGGAGCTGGTACCATTCCTTCTGAAACTATTCCAAACAACAGAAATATAGGGACTCCTCCCTAACTCATTTTATGAGGCCAGAATCATCCTGATACCAAAATCTGACAGAGACACAACAAAAGAAGACAATTTCAGGCCAATATCCCTGATAAACATCAATGCAAAAATCCTCAATAAAATAATGGCAAACAGAATCCAGCAGCACATCAAAAAGCTTATCCACCATGATCAAGTCGGCTTCATCCCTGGGATGCAAGGCTGGTTCAACATAAGCAAATAAGTAAATGTAATCCAGCATATAAACAGAACTAATGACACAAACCATATGATTATCTCGATAGATGCAGAAAAGGCCTTCGATAAAATTCAACATCGCTTCATACTAAAAACTCTCAATAAACTGGGAATTGATGGAACATATCCCAAATAATAAGAGCTATTTATGACAAACCCATAGCCAATACCATATTGAATGGGCAAAAACTGGAAGCATTCCCTTGAAAACCTGCACAAGGGTGGGCACAGTGGCTCACACCTGTAATCCCAGCACTTTAGGAGGCTGAGGTGGGCGGATCACCTGAGGTCAGGAGTTCGAGACCAGCCTGGCCAACATGGTGAAACCGCATCTCTTCTAAAAAATACAAAAAGTTAGCCAGGCGTGGTGGCAGGTGCCTGTAGTATCAGCTACTTGAGGCTGAGGCAGGAGAACTGCTTGAACCCCAGAGGCAGAGGTTGCAGTGAGCTGAGATCACGCCACTGCACTCCAGCCTGGGCAACAAGAGCGGAAACTCCGTATCAAAAAAGAAAAATGAAAATTAAAACCATACCTGATGAGTTATCATTCGCTGTCATATTTGGACTGGAGTGGATTGCAGAAGTTGGAAAACATGAAGGAAAACTGGAATACTATTAGGAAGAATTGATGGAGCAGAGAGTAAATGCTGGATATGCAACCAGTAGTGTCAACACAGGGAGCACAGGCTGGGTGTGGTGGCTCACGCCTGTAATCCCAGCACTTTGGGAGGTCGAGGCAGACAGATCACCTGAGGTCAGGAGTTTGAGACCAGCCTGGCCAACATGGTGAAACCTGGTCTCTACTAAAAATACAAAAATTAGCCGGGCATGGTCGTGGGTGCCTATAGTGTCAGCTACTCGGGAGGCTGAGGCAGGAGAACTGCTTGAACCCTGGAGGTGGAGGTTGCAGTGAGCCAAGATCTCGCCACTGCACTCCAGCCGGGGCAACAGAGTGAGACTCTGTCTCAAGAAAACACAAAAAACAAAAAACAAAAAAAACAGGCAGTAAGGAAAGGGAGTAAGATGGCGAGTTGTTGTGCTAGCTAATTAGCAAAACTGAGGCGGGGAGAGAGACAGAGAAAGGGAAATATGAAGAGTGAGAAAAATAAAAAAAACATGGAGGGAAAGACATCTCAAAACACAAACAGAGATTTCAGAAAAAAGAAAAAATATCTCTCTTAATTTGCTCCCTCCCCTTACTCATTTGCCTATTTCTCTCCAGGCAATCAGGAATGCCTACTTCTTTCCAACATTCCAATTTCAGGAAGAGCAGTGAAATCCCAACGAAACCAACAGAAAAAATTGCCCTTTGCCTACTCACAGTTGTTTCCGAAGAAACTTGAGTCAATTTACGGAAGTTTAAGCTTTGGAGAGCTGTCCATGGTCACACTGCAGGCACAGCCCTGACTGCCACGGCTGTTACTGGAAAGAAATAAAAAGGTCAGAGTCCTGAAACTGAGCTTTATTTAAAAAGTCTGCACATAGTCCCAACCATCTTTCGTGTTAATTTATTGCATTATATCTTAGAAACTGGGAAAACCAACCTTCCTCCAAAATCCTTTACGTTAATTCAATCTGGGAGAAAACCTGGTGTGTTAATGGGATTATCTCTAGATGCATTCCTAAAAGCGCCCCTCCCCAATTACACAGATTAGATTAGTGTATCAACCAACCTCACATTCATTGGTTTTCTTGGAACTCTGCCACAACCAGACTTTCTAACAACATTTGTTGCCTGATAAACCCTATACTTTATGGGTCTCTAACTTAAAGACTAGTTCTGACTTTGCTCACCTAGAACTTTAAGCATCTTTATTTTTTCCTTGTTACAAAGAGGCACTACAGAGAGGATGCACAGAGATCACACACTGTACATTCCAACTTGCAGGATTCTAAGCCTGGCTTCATCACTTACTGCTTTTATAACACGAAGGCTGAAACTCAACCCTCCTGAGTCTTAGTTTCACATAAGTGAAAATGGGGCAGCAATAATAACAGTGACTTCTTAGGATAAGCCATTGGGCTAAAATGGCTCAAAATCATGTCTGCACATAAGTAATTACCATAATTGTCAACATCATATTCCTATTGCTAATTCTAAGAATAGATTAAACTACAGGGATGCCTCATATGGAGAAAATTAAGGCTCCATCATGGGAGGAAAGGGAGTTTAGTGACATTTATTACAGGTTTATTGTTTGTTGTACTACATCAGTCTGTATGATTTACATGCCTTAATACAATTTAATTCTGCAAGTGACCATATGATATTCAATTTTATTACATTTAACATGGTAAGAAAACTGAGGTCCAAATACATTATTAATACATTAAGGGACTTTTAGGAGTCAATTCAGCTAAAGAAACAGGGATGTGCAATCAGAAATGGCTGCAGTTGATGGGTGCCCACGTTTCTTCAATGTAGGGCATGAACTATACTATGCCAAACCCAGCAAACCATGTGGGAAGCAGAAAATCTTCCATGATTATAATTAATGTGTCCTCCGTTTCCCGAGAGATCCTAACATAATATCTAGAGTGTGAAGAAAAGTCCCTCTATTTCATCCTGTTGCTGCTGATAAATTAGTGCCTCTTTGGGGAAACTTCAACCTCACTGGACCTTAAATTTAATGAAAGGAGGAATCACAAAAACTAGAGTGATCTCTAATTTTGACTCAGCTTTTCCCTGAGCTGAGTTCAAAAGACAGATAGCCTTCATCATTTTCATTTTGAATGCATGTTCTTTTCTGAAGATGCCAGTGTCCAATGCCACAGAAAACAGAAAACTATCCCTCAAAATAAAAACCCGGAATCAGGATTTTCTAATTTACAATTCAGCCTCATAAAGGGTAGGAGATGAAATTCCCCTCATCACAATATCTGACAGTATCTTTAGGGCATTAAGTTTAGAAAAACCCTCCTTCCAACACACACACACACACACACATCCCATCACCCAAACAAGCAAACCTTAAATGAAACTTACAGTTGGGAGAGCTGTTCTGGGTGAGAGTGGACGATAATTCTTTTTTCAGAAATGAGATCTTGCTATGTTGCCCAGGGTGGTCCCAAACTCCTGGCCTCAAGAGATCCTCCAGCCTCAGCCTTCCAAAGTGACTGGATTAGACTCCATAGTGCCTGGACGAGAATGGATGAAAGTTGAGTCTGACAGGGATTATGATGTTCCGACCTTTTATTCCCAGGTGGCTCCACCCATATCACAGGTTTTTCCAGGACATACGTTTCTTGATTAACTTATCTCTGCCTAAGAGTTTAAAACATTTGTCTAGAAAAGGCTAGCTAGGTATACTACTAGCTAGTGTATATATATATATATAGTACTAGCAAATATATATAAGAATTGCAAGATTAGTAGAAATAACTCATATTCCCTTCACCCAAATTTACCAATTGTGTATATTTTGCCACCTCTGTCTGCTTTCTCTCTCCCTCTTTTGATGTTTTATGTATGTATGTATGTATGTACGTATGTATCTATCTTTCTATCTATCTATCTATCTATTTTTTAATAAAGACGAGGTCTCGCTATGTTGCCCAGGTCTGGAACTCCTGCCCTCCAGTAATCCACCCCTCTCGGCCTCCCAAAGTGCTGGGATTATAAGTGTGAGCCACCGTGCCCAGTTAGATGTTCAATCTCTTATATAAAATGATATTCTTTTACTCCAATTAATGTTTACCTGTTTTCCTTGTAGTAACCGTTCTTTTTGTTTTATATATATATAAGTATGTATATATTAAACATATATATATATCCTACATTTTCAACACGTGTAACAGATGTGGCTAGTTTCAAAAAGATCATTTTATGTTCTAGTGGTTACCCTGCTTGACCAGAGTGTACTACTTTTATTTTTCTATTGCAGTGCATTTTCTTTTTCTTTTTTTTTTTGTTTTTTTTTCAGCGGGGGGCAGAGCAGGGGCGGGGACGGAGTCTCACTCTGTCACCCAGGCTGGAGTTTAATGGCGCAATCTCGGCTCACTGCAGCCTCTGCTTCCCGGGTTCAAGTGATTCTCCTGCCTAAGCCTCCCAAGTAGCTGGGATTACAGGCGCCCGCCACCACACCTGGCTAATTTTTTGTATTTTTAGTAGAGACGGGGTTTCACTATGTTGCCCAGACTGGTCTCGAACTCCTGACCTCAGGTGATCCGCCCCCCTTGGCCTCCCAAAGTGCTGGAGTTACAGGCGTGAGCCACCGTGCCCGGCCTTTTTTTATTTTTATTTTTGAGATGGAGTCTCGCTCTGTTGACCAGGCTGGAGTGCAGCGATGTGATCTCCGCTCACTGCAACCTCCACCTCACGGGTTCAAGCTCTTCTGTCTCAGCCTCCCGAGTAGCTGGGATGACAGGCACCCACCATCATGCCCAGCTAATGTTTGTATTTTTAGTAGAGGCTGGGTTTCACCTTGTTGGTCAGGCTGGTCTATAACCCCTGACCTCAGGTGATCCACCCGCCTCGGCCTCCCAAAGTGCCGGGATGACAGGAGTGAGCCACCGACCCAGCCCTTTTTTACTTTTATATAGTTTTTGAGACAGGGTCTTGCTCTGTTGCCCAGGCTGCAATGCAGTGGTGCGATCATACCTCACTACAGCCTTGATCCCCCAGGCTCCAGTCATCCTCCAACCTCTGCCTCCCAACTATCTGACACTACAGGCGTGGGGTAATTTTTAAAGTTTTTTGAGACATAGTCTCACTTTGCCGCCCAGGCTGGAGTGCAGTGGCGTGATCTCAGCTAGCTAATTTTTAAATTTTTTGTAGAGATGGGGGAGAGGGTCTCACTATGTTGCCCAGGCTGGTCTCCAACTCCTGGGCGCAGGCGATCCTCCCGCCTCGGCCTCCCAAAGTGCTGGGATTACAGGCATGAGCCTGGCCAGCATTTTCTGTTTGGATGTTTTTACGTAACCGGAATCCTCATGATGGAGGTACAGTCCCTTGGACTTCCGGCTCCCCGGCTGTGGAAATCTCAGCTCGGACCCGCCCCTTCCGGCGCCGCCTCCCCCGATTCTCCCAGCAACACAAGAGTTCCGGGCTCCACACGCTGCGTCGGCGCAATGCGGGGCTGAGGCCTCCAGACCTGTGGGACTCGGTGCGGGCTCCAGCGTGGCCAGGGAACGTGGAGTTGCTGGCCTAGAGCGGGTGGGGCCTAAAGGCAGGAGTTGGGGTTCAGAGAAAACCAGCCCAGGGGCGGGTTCACTCCGCTACCCATTCAGCCTCAAGTGTGGTAGGCGGGCTGGTGCCAGAAACCACGCCAGCCATTGTTAATCAACAGTCATCCCGGCCGGGCGCGGTGGCTCACGCCTGTCATCCCAGCACTTTGGGAGGCCGAAGAGGGCGGATCACCAGGTCAGGAGATCCAGACCAGCCTGACCAACGTGGCGAAACCCCGTCTGTATTAAAAATACAAAACTTAGCTGGGCATTGTGGTGCGTGCCTGTACTCCCAGCTACTCGGGAGGCTGAGGCAGGAGAATCGCTCGAACCCGGGAGGCGGAGGTTGCAGTGAGCCGAGATGGCGCCATTGCACTCCAGCCTGGGCGACCGAGAGAGGCTCTGTCTCAAAACAACAACAAAACCCAAAAAACAGTCATCCTCCAGGTGGAAGAGACAGAAAAGAGGGTGCAGAAGAGACTTAAAAGTCTCAGGCCTTCACGCGTATCTGCCTCAGCCACCCATGAATCCTACAGGAAAACTACAACAACATGGCGACAAGCCCCTCAGTCTTGGGGAAGCGGACGGTTTCCCGGCCGAGCTTTGGGAGGTGGTGCCGCGGGGCCTCACGGGTGACGTCGTCCCCGGGGGTGGTTTGCGCGGAGGGTCGCTTTGGGCGCTCGTAGAGCCGCGTGGTGCCTGGGCCGCCCGGGCGCCGTCATTTGCGGCCCTGTCCCGGCGCGCGAGGGGCCAAGGCTGGCCGGGAGCTGGGTCCGCGCGGTGGCGACTGCGTCCTGCCAGCTTCCATCTCTCCGCCTGAGGCGGTTGCCAGAGTCAGGTCTCCAGGCCGGGCGCTCACGCGTCTGTGCCCGGGGAGGCCCCAAGATGCTGGTGAAGCCTCCACCCGGACTGGTGTCCAGGCTCTTGACACTGTCGTGAGAAGGAATTCATGGAGGAGCAAAGTGTGGAGATTCATTGCGAAGGGAATAAATGCATACTGAAGAAAGAAAAGTGCAGGCATACCACAGAGCATCACGCGCAACGGGGTTTGGGGCTGCTGCTTTTAAATATTTATTTAACCAAGGGGTGGAATATTCCTGAAGGTTCTTGGAAAAAGGTAAACATTTCTTGGTACTGTGGTGCCACCCATTTTTATACTAAATGTGGGTGTTCCCCAGAACTGTCACAGTGGGTGTGTGATTTAGTATGTAAATGAGCGCATAATGAGAGGTCCTAGCTGAGACGGGTCAAATCCAGCACCATGTTGGGTCCAGTTGGCTTTAGCCAGCTTGGCTCACACCCTGGTTTTCAGGGTCTTATCCGCCGCTAACTTATGCAGCCATTTCAACGATTTCCTTTGCTAGTCATGTGAAACTGTTGCCTGGAATTTTCCGTTCTCCTGCGACCACCTTTATTATTCCTGTCTCAAGGGGCACCCCATTTGTGCCTGTAAAGGGGACTGCATTGGGACCAGGCTTCTGGCTACGCATGCAGCCTCAGCCAGATGGTTGAGTGGCTGAGTCCTGTGTTCATTCCACAAACATCCAGCAAGGCTGGGTGGGTTCCAGCCCTTCCTACGCACTTCCCTGCTGCATGACACTGGCAAGTTGCTTAAGCTCTCTGTACCCCATTTCCTCCTCAATAAGGCAGGGATGGTGATAGTACTAGTTCCAAAGGATTATTGTGAGAATTAACATAATACATGAGTTAACATGTATAAAATGCCTAGAACCTTGTCTTTGGATTCCCTCAAATATCCAAGGTGTTTGTACACTAAAGGAAGACACCCAACTTAATTTTGGATCTACAGACCTTGCATTATCTGCAAAATGCCACTGGCTTCTTGACACTGAAGTTATACAAATGTGCCATAATTTCCTTAAATTTCTGGTGTATGTTGATATTGCTTGAATTAAAACAACCCTGTGACAAGTGGCCTCGTGGAAGTCTTTGCACATGGTCATGCTTGTTTTCTGTGGCTGAACTTGTGGGATTTACCTGAATCACCTGTAGGCAAGTTTGTCCCTGCCTCAACATGGTCTCCTCTGTCTTTCACAAGACTTCAGTGTGGCCCCATGTCAGCTAAGGCAGAGACTTGGGGCTACATAATTGAGTAGGGCGTAGAGCCAGCCTGGATTCTCACATCCGTTTGTCCTTCCCACAATCTACTCCTCAGCCCTATGCCCTTCCTCAGGAGGTGCAGGAAATGACCAAAACCCTGGTGAGTTTGCATTACTTTTTGTTGTTGCGGTTGAGATGGAGTTTTGCTCTTGTTTCCCAGGCTGGTGTGCAATGGCAGGGATCTTGGCTCAGTGCAACCTCCACCTCCCAGGTTCAAGTGATTCTCCTGCCTCAGCCTCCCTGGTAGCTGGCATTACAGGAGCCTGCCACTACACCCGGCTAATTTTTGTATTTTTAGTAGAGATGGGGTTTCACTATGTTAGCCAGGTTGGCCTCGAACTCCCAACTCAGGTGATCTGCGTGCCTCGGCCTTCAAAGTGTTGGAATTACAGGCATGAGCCACCATGCCTGGCCAGTTTGCGTTACTTTTTAACTTGCCCCTACATCATTTTCCAGCTGTGTAATAAATTTAACAAGCATTTATTGTATGTTGAACGCTCACTTTTCTGGGTTAGTGATTCTCGCTTGTTGGCAGTTTCACCCCCCAGGGGACAATTGGCAATGTCTGGAGACAGTTTTGGTTGTCTCATGGATGCTTCTGCCTGGGTAGAGGCCAAAGACACTACTCAGCATCCTACAGTGCATTGGATGGCATCCTCCCTACCCACCCCAGTCTCCTACAGAAACAGTTATCCAGCCCAAATGTCAGTAGTGCCCAGGCTGAGAAACCTTACTCTAGGTACAGGAGATGTAAGATGTAGAAGTGAACCTAGCCAACAAAAATCCCTGACCTCATGGAATTCGTGTGCTCCTGGGCCACATTTTAATTGAAGTATTTACATGTATTATCTATTTATCCATCCAGCCTTCTGCATATTTGCATAGAAAAATACCTGGGATTGGCCAGGTGCGGTGGCTCACGCCTGTAATCCCAGCACTTTGGGAGGCCAAGGTGGGTGGATCATGAGGTCAGGAGATTGAGACCATCCTGGCTAACATGGTGAAACTCTGTCTCTACTGAAAAAAAATACAAAAAATTAGCCGGGCTTGGTGGCGGGCGCCTGTAGTCCCAGTTACTTAGGAGGCTGAGGCAGGAGAATGGTGTGAACCCAGGAGGTGAAGGTTACAGTGCACCAAGATAATGCCACTGCATTCCAGCCTGGGCAACAGAGCAAGACTCCATCTCAAAATAAAAAGAAAATAAAATAAAAGAAAAGAAAAAGACCCTGAAGTCAAGACTTAAGATCTTGGTCTCTAACGTGCCTGCACTTAATGAAAGTCAGATGTAAAAACCAGTAAGTAAAAAAAAAATTTCATGTATAGGACAAAATAAGAGTATATACCCACCAAGGGGTATGTGTAAAAAAGTTTAATTCCACAGTGTGATAATGGAAAGATTCACAAGTGATAAATTTTAGGAAATGACTAGGAAGTTGGTAACCAAATAGAGATGCACCAAGAAAACAAGGACTTTTTCCTTCCTTCCTTCCTTCCTTCCTTCCTTCCTTCCTTCCTTCCTT
>NC_045454.1:3438988-3457402 GCF_002776525.5 Piliocolobus tephrosceles | reverse complement strand
TCCTTCCTTCCTTCCTTCCTTCCTTCCTCTCTCTCTCTCTCCTGACCTCGTGATCCGCCCGTCTCGGCCTCCCAAAGTGCTGGGATTACAAGCTTGAGCCACCGCGCCCGGCCTCTCTTTTTTTTTAGGTGGAGTTTTGCTCTTATTGCCCAAGCTGGAGTGCAATGGTGCAATCTCGGCTCACTGCAACCTCCGCCTCCTGGGTTCAAGCGATTCTCCTGCCTCAGCCTCCCAAGTAGCTGGGATTACAGGTGTGCAACACCACATCCAGCTAATTTTGTATTTTTTTTTTTTTTTTTTGAGATGGAGTCTTGCACTGTTGCTCAGGCTGGAGGGCAATGGCATGATCTTGGCTCACTGCAAGCTCCACCTCCCGGGTTCACGCCATTCTCCTGCCTCAGCCTCCTGAGTAGCTGGGACTATAGGTGCCCGCCACCACACCCGGATAATTTTTTTTGTATTTTTAGTATCGACAGGGTTTCACTGTATAAGCCAGGATGGTCTTGATCTCCTGACCTTGTGATCTGCCCACCTCAGCCTCCCAAGGTGCTGGTATTACAAACATGAGCCACTGCACCCGGCCTAATTTTGTATTTTTAGTAGAGATGGAGTTTCACCATGTTGGCCAGGCTGGTCTCAAATTCCTGACCTCAGGTGATCCACCCACCTTGGCTTCCCACAGCAGTGGGATCACAGGCATGAGCCACCATGCCTGGTCAAGGAGAGACTTCTGAATCAAATTAATTTCATCTGTGAGAAAACATGTACTGAGCAGAAAGTCTGTGAATGTGAGGCTTTTGTCAACAGTATCCCCTCAAGACAAAAGCTCCATGAACATGTCTTAAGTGGAAGGGGCTTGAAGCGTAATTTTGATTTACTTAATTATAGAAGAAATAACCTTTATCAATTTAATGGAGATGAAAAATCATTTGTTCAGTTATAACTCATCTTAAATGAAGCATGAAAAAATTCTTACAAGGCAGAATGTAGTGAATGTGAGGAGGTATTCAGGCAGAAGTCATACCTAATTGGATATCAAAGAATATATACTAAGGCCGGGCGCGGTGGCTCAAGCCTGTAATCCCAGCACTTTGGGAGGCTGAGACGGGCGGATCACGAGGTCAGGAGATCGAGACGAGACCATCCTGGCTAACACGGTGAAACTCCATCTCTACTGAAAAAAATACAAAAAACTAGCCGGGCGAGGTGGCGGGCGCCTGTAATCCCAGCTACTTGGGAGGCTGAGGCAGGAGAATGGCGTAAACCTGGGAGGCGGAGCTTGCAGTGAGCTGAGATCCGGCCACTGCACTCCAGCCTGGGCAACAGAGTGAGACTCCGTCTCAAAAAAAAAAAAAAGAAGAATATATACTAAAGACAAGCTCTATGGATGCAATGAGTGTGAGAAACCCTTTACTGATTGCCCATCCGATGCTAGACACATAAGAATCCACACAGGTGAGGAACCCTAAGAATGCAGTCTCTGCCTGAAAGCCTGAAGCAGAAAAGCACACCTCCTTATACAACGGAAAATTCACACTGGGGAGAAACTTTATAGTTATAGTCAATGTAGGAAAGGCTTTATTGATAGTTCATCTCTTTTTCAGCGTCTGAGAACTCATACGGGAGAGAAGCCCTATGAAGGCAATCAGTGGGAAGAAGCTGTCAAATGCAGCTCAGCTTTCTTGCAGCATGACGAACCGATATAGGAAAGAAAACCTGTGATTGTAAAGAATGTGGTAAAGCAACAAGAAACAAGACCTCCCAGCTCATCCTGCATCAAAAAACTGATTCTGGGGGAAACCCTGTGAATGTACTGAACGCGGGAAGGCTTTTAGTGTGAGTTTTCCTCCTTAAGGCAGCGTACTAGAACTCACACTGAAGAGACACCCGACAAACATAATACATGTGGAATAGCATTCTGTTGCATGACTGACATTATTCAACACCAGGAAATCCATAGTGGAGAGAAACTGTTATGTCTGTAATGCCTGTGAGGAAGCCTTCCCAAATAGCTTAGCCATTACTCGACTTGAGAGAACTCATACTGAAGAGAAGCCCTATACATTTAATAAGTGTGGAAAAGCCTTTGCTCACAGTTCATCCCTTAGTGAATGCGCAGGAACTCATATAGGCAAAAATTTTTGTGAATCAAGCCTTCAAAATTAGCTCAATATTTATTAGAAACTAAAGAGTTCATACTGTATGTTAGTAATTTTTTTTTGAGATGGAGTCTCGCTCTTGTCACCCAGGCTGGAGTGCAATGGCGCGATGTCAACTCGTCGCAACATCTGCCTCCTGGGTTCAAGCGATTCTCCTGCCTCAGCCTCCTGAGTGGCTGGATTGCAGGTGCCCGCCACCATGTCCAGCTAATTTTTGTATTTTTAATAGAGACAGGGTTTTGCCGTGTTGGCCAGGCTGGTCTTGAACACCTGATCTCAGGTGATCCACCGGCCTTGGCCTCCCAAAGTGCTGGGTTTACTGGGATTACAGATGTGAGCCACCACACCTAGCCTATATGTTAGCTTTCTTCTTAGAGCCTCAGTGCCGAGGCAGAAACTTGGCAGTTCAGGTTCAGGGGAATCATTTCATGAGCAATACTGATGTGTTTAAAGTTTTACTCTGACTTATAAAAAATTGTAAAAGTAAGTAAGAGTCGTTCCTGCAGTTCCTGAGATGACACTGCAGATATAGGGAGGGAAAAGGAAGAGTCGTTCATTTCAGTGAATAAATACTTTTCTAGGGACAATTTCTTTGGCAAGAATGCTTCTAAAACTTGCCTTTTTTTGAGACAGGGTCTCACTCTGTCAGCCAGGCTGGTGGGTAGTAGTGCAATCATGCTTACTGCAGCCCTGACCTCCTGGGCTCGAGTGATCCTCTCACTACAGTCCCCCAAGCAGCTGGGGCTACAGGCACACACCCACACCCAGCTTAGTTTTATTTTTATTACAGGGTCTCACTGTGTTGTCCAGGCTGGTCTTGAACTCCTGGGCTCAAGTGAGCTTCCCACCTTGACCTCCCAAAGTGCTGGGATTACAGGCCTCAAACTTTGTTTTTCTCTTCTAAATCTGTATCGGTTAAGATTCTTTGTGTTGGAAATGACAGAACACACAAACTGATATAAGCAACAAAAGAAAGTTTATTGGTCATATCACTGGAAAGTCCAGTACACCTACTGGACAGGAAGAAAGATATGTCATAATTTTTACAGAGGAAATGACTGCTTAGAAAACCAAAAAGAAACAAGAAAAAATAATTGAAAAGTCATAAATTTAGTAATATGACCAAGCACACAGGAATATATTTTAATCAGTATTTAAATCAATAACATTTCACAATAACTACAATTAAAATGAAATGAGAAATTATTCCATGTGAATAGTTTAATAAAATGTAAAGTGCTTAGGAATTAGTATAACCAAAAAGTAAGATCTCTATATTATTGGAGGAAACAAAATAAATATTGTGTTGAGTTCACATAATATGTTAGAAATAAGTTGAAAATGACCTGGAGAAAAGAGCCTTGTGAAAACATTATAAACATGCTGAGGGGCGTGTGGGGAGGCAGACTATTTCAGCAGCAGCTGGTCTTCATAAAATGCTATAGAAATTAAATGTCTCAGCAGGGTGCGGTGGCTCACGCCTGTAATCCCAGCACTTTGGGAGGCCGAGGCAGGCGGATCACGAGGTCAGGAGATCGAGACCATCCTGGCTAACACGGTGAAACCCTGTCTCTACTAAAAATTACAAAAAATTAGCCAGGCGTGGTGGCGGGTGCCCGTAGTCCCAGCTACTCGGGAGGTATGAATCCTGGAGGTGGAGCTTGCAGTGAGCCAAGATCATGCCACTGCACTCCAGCCTGGGCGACAGAGCGAGACTCAGTCTCAAAAAAATAAAAATAAAAATAAAAAATAAATAAATAAAAATTAAAAAATAAATAAGAGAAGGCATTCAACGTCTCCTTTCTGTATTTTAACTACAGATACATGGTTTGCACACATTTGGAAGAAAATTAACCGATGGTAGTGTTGTCATCACTAAGGAAGGCTGAGAAGTGTGAGACAAGTTGGTGAGGAAACCCCCAAACTATGGCAATATTAGGAGATGGAAATCCAAGCCTCATTTGGGTATGGAAATAGTCACATCCTGGTGCCACCCTGGGAGTGACCAAGCAACCTCAGATAGATCCTGGGAAAAGCAAGAATGATGTAAAAAGAAGAAACACATGACAGGACTTGGATTTAGGATAGAGCTGTCAATCAAAGCATGTGCTTGCTGAACTCCTAGATACTGCTGTTCTTCTGCCCAAACTCTGCACTCATTGGTCAGTCAGTATAAGCAATAATAACACTGAACACTTACATAGTTGTCAGCCTATTCTAAGTACTTTACATAAGCTGAGTTAATTTATTAAATCCTTCTAAGACTACATGAAATAGATTTCATGCTTAAGCCATTATATATATATATATTTTTTTTGTTTGTTTGTTTGTTTTGTTTTGTTTTGTTTTTGAGACAGAGTTTCACTCTTGTTGCCCAGGCTGGAGCACAATGGTGCCCTCTGACTCACTGAAACCCCCACCTCCCGGGTTCAAGCAATTCTCCTGCCTCAGCCTCCCAAGTAGCTGGGATTACAGGTGCACACCACTGCACCTGGCTAATTTTTTGTATTATAGTGGAGACAGGGTTTCACCATGTTGGCCAGGCTGGCCTTGAACTCCTGACTTCAGGTGATCTACCCACCTCAGCCTCCCAAAGTGTTGGGATTACAGGCGTGAACCACTGCACCTGGCCTCATTTTAAATTTGATATATGAGAAAATTAAGTAATTTACCCTCAGTCACCAAGATTGGAACACAGGCAGTCTGAACAAGACAAGAGTCTTATCCTTGTGGCACTCTTTAAAAGATTATTTTAATTCATGCAGAAAGATACTATATTCGTGGATGAGTGACTCTAAGACTGTAAAGGCTGAAGTTCTTTCAAAATAATTCACAGAGCTGTGAATTTATCCCAGGACTTTGTTTTTATCCAGAGCTTGATCCCCAGAAGCTTCCTGTAGGCAAAGGAGGTCAAGTTCAAGTTAGGTCAAGGTCTCTGGTGGGATGGCCACTGTCCTCCTTGCTGCTTCTGGGAGGGGCTGGCTCATTGCATCACTTATAGCTGGTGGGAAGAACACAGTTTTCTGAAACTGATGGTTCTGAGGGCTTCCAGTCAGACCTGTTCAGAAGGTATTAATATTTCTTCTTCTGTAGATCTGCCTTTTTTTTTTTTGAGATGGACTGTTGCTCTGTCACCAGGCTGCAGGCTGGAGTGCAATGGCGAGATCTCGGCTCACTGCAACCTCCGCCTCCCAGGTTCAAGCGATTCTCCTGCCTCAGCCTCTCAAGTAGCTGGGACTGCAGGTGCGTGCCACCACCACGCCCAGCTAATTTTTGTATTTTTAGTAGAGACGGAGTTTCACCTTGTTGGCCAGGATGGTCTATTTATCTCTTGACCTCGTGATCCGCCCATCTCGGCCTCCCAAAGTGCTGGGATTACAGGCGTGAGCCACCACACCTGGCCTAGGTCTGCCTTCTTAAAACTCAATCTGTACCTGAGAAGACAGCGCTACTAAGGTAGTAGTATTACTCACTGTATTCATTTTCTGTTGCTGAATAGCAAATTGCCACAAACTTAGCATCTTAAAACAACACTCGTTTATTTGCCCACAGTTCTCTAGGTCCTAAGTCTAGACAAAATTGGTTGTGCTGTCTGCTCCAGTTCTCCCAAAGTGGAAATCAAGACATCAGCCAGGGCTGAATTCTCATCAGGAGCTCAGAGTCCTCTTCCAAGTTCATCCAGCCTGTTGGAAGAATTTGATCCTTTGCAGGCTGTTGGGCAAAGATAACTCTCAACTTCTAGAAGCTACTCTCTGCATGGCCTCCTTGGTTTTCAAAGTTAGTAACAGCAAATTTCTCATGTGTCAAATTCAAATCCCCCCTCACGCTTCATGTGTCCGGGACTACAGGAAGGGACTCATCCCTTTGATGGGCTTACATGATTGGATCAGGACCACAGACGAATCCCCCTTTCTTAAAGTCAACTGTGCCCTTTTACACAACTTAATCAGAGGACTAAACTAAATTATAGTCACAGTCCCAGGGATTTTACCAGGAATCTACAACAGGGGGTGGGATTTATTTATGTATTTTTATTTTTTAATTTTTAAACTTTTTTTGAGACGGAGTCTTGCTCTGTTGCCAGGCTGGAGTGCAATGGCACGATCTCAGTTCACTGCAACCTCCGCCTCCTGGGTTCGAGCGATTCTCTTGCCTCAGCCTCCAGAGTAGCTGGGATTACAGGCAAGCACCACCACACCTGGCTAATTTTGTGTTTTTAGTGGAGATGGGGTTTCAACATGTTGGCCAGGCTGGTTTCAAACTCCTGACCTTAGGTGATCCACCTGCCTTGGCTTCCCAAAGTGTTGGAATTACAGGCGGACCTGTATTTGTGGACCTAAACACGGGAAAGGTGTAGTAGTGCGGGGCGCCGTGGCTCACGCCTGTAATCCTAGCACTTTGGGAAGCTGAGGTGAAGAGATTCCTTGAGCCCAGGAGCTGCAGACCAGGCAGGGGGCATGGAGAAACCCCATCTCTGCACACGCACACACCCCAACGTCCCCCACCCCCCGCCACCATTAGCCTGGCGTGGTAGTGCATGCCTGTGGTCCCAGCTACTTACTCGGGAGACTGAGGTGGGAAGATCGATTGAGCCTGAGAGGTCGAGGCTGCAGTGAGCTGTGATTGTGCCACTGCACTCCAGCCTGGGGGTCAGAGTGATATCCTGTCCCCCCCAAAAAAAGTAGTACAGTAAGCACGTGGTATGAAGGATTAAAAAAAAAAAAAGGTCCACCTGCTTAGGGACTTACTGTGAATGCAGCTTGCTGGATGGGAAGTTGCCCTGGGTGCTGTGCGTGAGTGAATGTGAAGGCCTGGGACATTGCTGTAGACTTTACACTCTACGCTTAGGCCACAGTGAAGTTATATTTTAAAAATACGGTAATTGTGCTATGATGTTACTTTGGCTACCGCATCACTGGGCGGTAAGGGCTTTTCTAGCTCCATTATGATCTGACGGGACCACCATCACGTATGCGGCTCATTGTTCACCAAAACGTGGCTACGCGGCACATGACTGTACTAGAAACTACTCAAGTATAGCAGTGATGAATTTGAGAGAAAAGATAAAATAAAAATAAAGTGTCTTTGAAAATTGCTCAGAGTAGATTTTATATTCTCACCACAAAGAAAAGCTATGTAGAAATTACATGGCTACATTTCACCCTTCTACAATGTATATGAATATGTACATTCATACATCATACATCATACATTCATACATCATGTTGCATGCCATAAATATATACAACCTTTGCTTGTCAGTTTTAAAATAAATAAAGATCTAAAAACCGAAAAAGGCCAGGCGCAGTAGTTCATGCCGGTAATCCCAGCACTTTGGGAGGCCGAGCTGGGCAGATCAACTGAGGTCAGGAGCTGGAGACCAGCCTGACCTCGAACATGGTGAAACCCCGTCTCTACTAAAAATACAAAAATTAGCTGGGCGGGGTGAAGGCCCCTGTAATCCCAGCTGCTTGGGAGGCTGAGGCAGGAGAATCGCTTGAACCCAGGAGGCAGAGGTTGCAGTGAGTCGAGATGGCGCCACTGCTCTCCAGCCTGGGGATAGCAAAACAACAAAACAAAACAAAAAACAAAACAAAACACAAAACCACCCCTCAAAACCAAAAACAACAAAAAAGGCCCCAAACTACTCTATGACTTGGCTTCCCCCGCCACCTAATGGCAGCACGTAGCAACTGCTCCAGAAACTCGGGCTCACTCCTGCAAGGCAGATAATGAAATCCTGGAAGGAGGCCTTTGTGTCTTCCGGAATGCAGTTACTGTCCTCTCATGAATCACAGGGACGTTAATGGCTTAGTCAAATGCAAATGTCCTGATGGGCTTTTAAACTCACCTCCCTATGTGGATGACTTTAAGTATTTCTCCGCGTAATGGGAGAAATCATTATTATTTAGAGTGGGGTGGTGGAAGGGGTCTCAAGCGGACGTGGTTCTTCCCCTAACCAGTGGACCTTTGGCAATGTCTGGAGGCGCTTTTGACGGTCACAGCTGGGTGAGGGGTTGCTCCTGGCCTCTCGTTGGTGAGACCAGAGATGCCGCTCCACACCCTACAATGCACAGGACAGAATCCCCCACCCCCACCCCACCACAACCAGCAAAGAATCCTCCAACCCCAAATGCTGAGGGTACCAGAGCTGGGTAGCCCTGATTTAGAGTGACAGTCGAGGGAGGGAGCACTGGTGAGCTCACAAGCACCCCGACAGGACGCCGGCTCCGCTCCGTATTCAAGTCCAGCTTTGACAATTTCAGGAGTTGGGAGGAGTTTGCATCTTGCTGTGAGCACATCAAATGATCCCTGGGTGAGGAGACGCAGTTTGGGGCAGGGATGGGGATATTTAGAACTTTCTGCAGCCCAGGAGATGACGGTGGTGGCTTGGTTTTCGGTGGCAGCAGAGGAGATGGGGGGAAACGGGCAGGTTGATCAGCGTCAAACGGCAGGATGTGGTGACCGATGGGAGGGGTGACGAGAAGGGCGTCATTGGCCTCCGGTCTGGCTCGCCAGCGGCGATGGCAGCCCACGGCCACCAGGTGGCGCCGCGAGAACGTGGCTGAAGCGGCTGGAGCGCGCTCCTGCGATCTGACCGTGCAGACAGCTGTGGCTCCAGGTTGATCGCAAACCATTTTTCTCAGCAGGTGAACTGAGGGAGGGAGGGAGGCAGGAGAGCAAATTCCCCTCAGTGCCCGTGTATCGGTTTTATTTTACCTTAATGGTAGTCAGTGCTGCAGCAGCCGAGAGCCCGGGCTCCCAAATTAGGGTTCGCAGGCTGGCTCCAACCCGAACCAGCATGTGTGTGTCCCCGCCATGAGGCGTTTTATGTATTTATTACGTATTTGTTTTTCTATTCAGACAGGATCTCACTCTGTGGCTCAGGCTGGAGTACAGTGGCACTATCCTGGCGCACTGCAGCCTCCCCAGCTTGAGCAGTCCTCCTGCCTCAGCCTCCCAAGTAGCTGGGCCCACAGGCCCGCACCACCATACCCAGCTAATTTTTGTATTTTTTGTAGAGAAGTGTTTTTACCATGATGCCCAGGCTAGTCTTGAACTCCTGGGCTCAAGTGATCTGCCCACCTCTGCCTCCCAAAATGCTGGGATTATAGATAGGCATGAACCACCACACTTAGCAATTATTTACCTATTTTTATTTTTACATTGTTTTTTTAGAGTCAGGGTCTCTCGCTTGTTGCCCAGTCTGGAGTGCAGTGGCACAATCACTGGCTCACTGTAACCTCCGCCTCTTGGGTTCAAGCAATTCTCGTAGCTGGGACTACAGGTGCTTACCACCACGCCTGGCTAATTTTTGTATTTTTTGGTAGAGAGGGAGTTTCGCCATGTTGGCCAGGCTGGTCTTGAACTCCTGACCTCAAGTGATCCATCTGCCTCAGCCTCTGAAAGTGCTGGGATTACAGGGGTGCGCCACCGTGCCTGGCCAGTTCATTAATATCGAGACAAATCATATTCATGTGAGATGCTACTAACAGGGGAAGCCGGTGCAGGAACAAGGAAAACTTTCTAGTGTCTTTGCAACTTTTCTCCAAATCTAAGTCGATTCTCAAATAAAAGTTGATTCTTTTCTGTTACCTGAAATCCACATTTAATGGGGCAACCTGTATTTTTATTTATTAAATCGGGCAACGCCAGTGCAGAGCTAAGGGAGACAGGTGGATCCTCCAACCCAGACAGGCGATTTTGAGCCATCAGCCTTTGTGATCCAAGCTGGGAGCCGGCATGAGATCTTGAGCGAGGGAGAGTGACGCAGACCCCGGTGTCTGGAGGCGGAGATGCAGGGAGGCGAGTGGGAGCTGTCTGAGCAGTGGCTGAGGGTGTTCACTGCTGGGCAACTTAGGCTCTCCTCCTCTGTAAAATGGACACTAGAATCACGCCTGCCTCGCGGGTTTTTGGGAAATGCGATGCCTTTGATAGATCATTTATTGCTGCATCGGGTGCACGGGACACAGAGTTAACTTACTCCTGAGTTCTTCCCATCCAATCTCTTCATGGACGTGTGTCCACATACACACATACAGACATGTGCCCAGGGAGACATAAATGGAATGTATGATGCAGATCTATATTCATAATTATAATTTAATGTGCAAATATATTCATACATTCATATAAAGTATAGATGTACAGTTAATTAATTATGTATTTAAATATATCTTCATATAATTTTATCAATACAGCTTTTTTTTTTTTTTTTTTTGAGACAGGATCTGGCTCTGTCACCCGGGCTGGAGTGCAGTGGTGTGATCTCAGCTCACTGCAAGCTCCGCCTCCCAGGTTCACGCCATTCTCCTGCCTCAGCCTCCCAAGTAGCTGGGAATACAGGTGCCCGCCACCACGCCTGGCTAGTTTTTTGTATTTTTAGTAGAAATGGGGTTTCACCGTGTTAGCCGGGATGGTCTCGATCTCCTGACCTCGTGATCCGCACGCCTCGGCCTCCCAAAGTGCTAGGATTACAGGCATGAGCCACCACGCGCCCAGCCTGGTTTTTTGTTTTTTTTTTTGTTTTTTTTTTTGAGACAGGGTCTCATTTTGTCACCCAGGCTGGAGTGCAGTGGGTCATCATGGCTCACTACAACCTCCACTTCATGGGCTCCAGTGATCCTCTCACCTTAACCTCCTGAGTAGCTGGGAGTACAGGTGTGTGCCACCATGCCTGGCTACTTTCTGTATTTTTTGTAGAGACGGGGTCTTGCTGTGTTGTCCAGGCTGCTCTCAAACTCCTGGGCTCAAGCCTTCCACCCTCCTCAGCCTCCCAAAGTGCTAGGATTACAGGCATGAGCCACCATGCCCGGTACATTTTTACATACAATACATTTAATGTCTTTTTATATTTAATATATAAGTTACATAGTATATAATGTTTAAATTTATAATTTATAAATTTAATTTATATAATTTTAATACATCTCTACATTTTTTAAGAAGAGAGTACAAACTAGGTAATGTGAAATGTTTTATTCCTTTATTGACTCAGGAAACAGGATTTCACAGTAATTCCACTGAGCCCTTATTGTGTGCCAGACTCTACGCTAAAAACTTGTAAAGACACGAAACCTGCAGATTATAAAATTAAATGTTGTCAGCTCTCAAAATTTGACTGAAAATTGTGGAGGACCGAATCCAGGAATAATTTGTGAAACAGATGGCTATTTAGAGAAATGTGATTTTAAACAGACATCTCTGCAACACTGTCCACATTGTTTAGTGTCTAAGAGAAAAACCTTCCCATCCTTAATTACATGGTGATGTATATAATTCTTGGAATTCCTCCTGGCCTTTAGCTTGGTGGAAAATTCCGTTGCGGACTCGAGAGCTGAGGTTTCATCTGGCCGCTGGAGAGATGGTAAACATCCCAGCTGCTCTTTCTCCTTAAGCACAAGCTCTCTGTACTTGTATTCTTTTCACGTCGCCTCTCACCAATTCCTCTCCTGCTCCTGCTCCTTTCCCAGTGCCCCCATCACATACCCTGCAGATGGTTACAGGAACCACCTCAATTTCTCTCTCTTGCCTTTCAGGCTGGCCCATCTCATCAAATGTTGTCAAGGTCCATTTAGTTGCTTGAGACAAAAACCTACAAGGAATTCCTCACGTACTTCCCTGTCTGCAAGTCCCGTGGAGTCAACTTTATCTTCCCCTGTTGCCTACATATTTCTCAAAAATATGGTGTACATATTTATATTTATCTGCCCAAGACCAGATCACTGTTAACTCAGGCCTGTGTCATCAGTCAGGGTTCTCCAGAGAAACAGAACCGAGAGATTCTCTCTCCCTCTCTCTCAGAGAGACAGGCTCAAAAATATGGTCTACATACTTCTCTCTCTTTCTGAATAGGTTTTCTGTCTATATTAATGGTGACCTGGCGAGCGAGCCTCACCAAGGATGTTGGTCTCCCTTGGAGAAGGAAATGTACATGTCTCTATATATCTATATCTATAGAAAGACAATTATCCATCTATCCATCTATCAACATCTATTTTAAGAAATTGACCCCTGTGGGCCAGGTGCAGTAGCTCATGCCTGTAATCCCAGCACTTTGGGAGGCCGAGGCAGGCGGATCACAAGGTCAGGAGATCGAGACCATCCTGGTCTAACACGGTGAAACCCCGTCTCTACTAAAAATTCAAAAAATTAGCCGGGCGTGGTGGCGGGCGCCTGTAGTCCCAGCTAGTCGGGAGGCTGAGGCAGGAGAATGGTGGGAACCCGGGAGGTGGAACTTGCAGTGAGCAGAGATCGTGCCACTGCACTCCAGCCTGGGCAACAGAGCGAGACTCCATCTAAAAAAAAAAAAAGAGAGAAATTGGCTCCTGTGATTGTGGGGCTGGTATATCCAACATCTGTAGGGCAGGCTGGAAGTTCAGCCAGGATTTCTATGTGACTACAGCCTTCAGGCAGAATTTCTTTCTTTCCAGGAAACCATAGGTTTCACTCTTTCAGCCTTCAGCTGACTGAATGAGGCCCACCACATTGTGGAGGCCACACTCTCTTACTTGATTTACTTGATTTAAGTGGTTGTAAATGTGAATCTCACCTGAAAAATACCTTCTCGGCGACACCGAGGCTGGGGCTGGATGAAAGAACAGGACACGCTGGTGAACACCTGAAGTCAAGCTTCACAGCCTGGAGCACTGCAGAGACTCCCGATCCACCTCCTTCCACCCTGGGAAATCCGAGCAGGGCTTCCACCCTTGGGATACATCTCCCTGGTATTCCCTAGAAGGACTTTATTTATTTGTTTTAGACAGAGTCTCGCTCTGTTGCCCAGGCTGGAGTGCAGTGGTGCGATCTCGGCTCACGGCAACCTCCGCCTCCCGGGTCCAAGCGATTCTCCTACCTCGGCCTCCCGAGTAGCTGGGATTACAGGTGCCCACCACCATGCCCGGCCAATTTTGTATTTTCAGTAGAGATGGAGTTTCACCATGTTACCCAGGATGGTCTTGAACTCCTGACCTCAGGTGATCCACCCACCTCGGCCTCCCAAAGTGCTGGGATTACAGGTGTGAGCCGCCGTCCCCAGCCCCTAAAAGTACTTTAGAGCAGGGGCCAGTAAACGTTTGCCCACTGGCCAAATCCAATGGCCACCTGATGTCGTAAATATCACATTGTGGGCACACGTCCACAACCATTTGATTGCATCATGTCTATGGCTGCTTTTGGCCTACAGTGGCAGAGGTAAGTAGTTGCAACAAAGACCTTAAATGTTTGCTTTGTTACCTTGTACAGGATAAAGCTTGCCACTCCCGGTGCAGATTGTGGTTCTTAACGGAAATGTCGCTTCCTCTATGGGGCGATTCTGAAAACTCTGGAGGCATCTTTGATTGCCACACAGACTTGGGGGGGTGGTGCATGAAGCTCTCAGGATCCCTGGATGCGAGGGCTCTGTAACCTTGAAGCCATCTGTCCTGGCCAAGTGTCGTGAGTCCTCTGGAACTCATCAGCCTCCTGCTAGACACGGGTGCAAGTGAAAACCCTGCTTCTCATCAGCTACATTATGTTATAATCAGCAATTCTCTTTGCATGCACATAGAAAGGATTCTTTGCCAACTTTAGTACATGCAGAACTTCTCAAAACTTCGATACTGCAATAGATCAGGAGGAGACATCTCTTTGTTTAGTTCAGGATTTTGGCAAGAGCAGTTCACATGGTAAAAATCACAGCACGTGCGGCCAGCCTGCTGGTGGGTGTTTGAGTCATTGATCTCATGCCTGTAACAGATGGATCACGTGTCACATTCACAGTGATCCTACATGCAGTAAAAAATATATGCACGTGTGTCCCCACGTACACATAAACTAATTCTAAACGCATGTAAGAATGTATGTGTGCATATACGTATAGTGTATGTACAGGGTATGTTTCCACTTGCAGGAAGTCCCGGAACAGGCAAAGCAATCAATGATGACAGAAATCGGAAAAACGTTGCATCTGGGGCTGAGGGAGCACAGGGCTACAGCACGGGGAGGGGTAGGTGGAAATTGGTGGCCTGCTGCGATGTTCTGTATCCTTATCAGCTGGTCGTGACACAGGTATATAAAATGTAAAAAATCAACACTGTGGATTTGAGATCACTAGTCCTCAAAAGAGTATCTGTGACATAGAACACATAAATACATGAAAATACATTCATGCCAGAGAAAATTACACAACAACGAAGCAAACGGTCCCAACGGCGTGGAACAACCCCACAGGCACACACGCTCACGTGCGCCAATTTATTTATTTATTTTTTGAGATGGAGTTTCGCTCTTGTTGCCCAGGCTGGAGTGCAGTGGTACGATCTCTGCTCACTGCAACCTCCATCTCCCGGGTTCAAGCATTTCTCCCGCCTCAGCCTCCCAAGTAGCTGGGATTACAGGCGTCCACCACCACGCCCGGCTAATTTTGTATTTTTAATAGAGAGGGGGTTTCTCCATATTGGTCAGGCTGGTCTCGAACTCCCGACCTCAGGTGACCCGCCCGCCTCGGCCTCCCAAGGCCAGGTGAGTCACCGCACCCAGCCACATGCATCGATTTCACAAACATGATCGTGAGCGCAAGGCACCCGGGCTCAACAGAGTACATGCCGCGCGATTTAGTTGCCGGAGAAAGGGGTCTTGATCCAGACCCCAAGAAAGGGTTCGTGGATCTGTTATCGGAAGGAGATCAAGGTGAATCTCAAGAGTGTAGTGAGCAGAGACTGTTTATTGAAAGCTGCTCAGTTACAGGGCAGGGCGTCCTCAGAAAACAAGAGAAGGAACTCGCCGTCTTGGTTTTAAACTCTTATGTAGGAGCCTTGTCTAAAGGCTGAGCTATGTCTGCATGCGGGTGGGTTGACAGCGGGACAAAATGTTTTATTAAATACTTTGCTGATGGAAAGAAAGCTATCCTTGGCATTTTAGTGTGAAAATGCATCAAAACATAACTATAATCATCCTTTTTTTTTTTAAAGCCTAGGTCTCACCATTTAATCATCTTAAAAGCAAATACTGTTATGTGATATCAGGACGTCTGGACATTTTGTTGTGGTAGACGTTTGTTCTGCAGGTGTTATTAAGCTGCTAGCTGCTCCCTTAGCTGTAAACATCTGAGGAGTGTGATGCATGACTGGCAAGGAAGGTACCTTGCTAGTTTTAAGGTGGAGTTGATTTTAAAATGGTGTCACCCTGGCTCTCCTGTGCTCCTGTTTCCCTAACAATCTTTCTTTCTTTCTCTCTCTCTTTCTTTCTCTTTCTTCCTTCCTTCCTTCCTTCCTTCCTTCCTTCCTTCCTTCCTTCCTTCCTTTCTTTCTTTCTTTCTTTCTTTCTTTCTTTCTTTTCTTTTCTTTCTTTCTTTCTTCTTTCTCTCTCTCTCTTTCTTTTCTTCCTTCCTTTCCTTCCTCCCTCCCTCCCTCCTTCCTTCCTTCCTTTCTTTTCTTTTTCTTTCTTTGTTGTTGTCTTGTTTTTTTTTTTTTTTTTTTTTTTTTTTTACCGAGTCCTCGCTCTGTTGCCCAGGCTGGAATGCAGTGGCATGATCTCGGCTCACTGCAACCTCCGCCTCCCAGGTTCAAGTGATTCTCCTGCCTCAGCCTCCTGAGTAGCTGGGATTACAGGCACACACGACGATGCCTGGCTAATTTTTTTTGTACTTTTTGGTAGAGACAGGTTTCACCATGTTGGCTAGGCTAGTCTCCAACTCCTGACCTCTGGTGATCCACCCACCTGGGCCACCCAAAGTGCATGGATTACAGGTGTGAACCACTGCACCCGGCCTGTATTTCAGAACACCTATCTGTGTGGGTTTTTGTCATTCTCTTTTAATTCTTCAGCCTGTATTCATTCTGCTAGGAGTAATGACTCTCTGAAGACAAACACCTTAAGTTTATTCTCCATGGCCTTCTGCACAAACTCTTCCCCCTAAACTGCCACCATCTATTGAGGACCGTGATATTTTAGAGCCAGGATGGGCATGCTTTTGGAAAAAAGTAATCTGTGAAAAGGCCCATAATCATTAGAAGAAAACATTGACAGTTTATGCAGTGTCATGGAAGAGAAAAAAGAAACAAACATTAGCTCAAGCTGCGCGTTCCACAGACCATCTGCTTCTTTTTCTGCTGTGTGCAATTATTGAGAATCTCTCCAGCCATCAAACGTTCAACTGGGAAGCACCTGTCCTGAGATTTTTGAGTTGGGATGAATCATCGCGGCATCTTGCAATCGACAGCAGTTCCTTTCTGAATGCATCTCCCCCAACAGTCTCCACCGGCCACTTTCCCCCACTCCGCCGATCTCAGAAGTAATGAAACTGGGTCCTGGGTGATGGTTGAGTCTTTGGTTTCATTCATTTCTTCCTAGTTCCTCCAGGTGTTTGGCGTTCCCAGGTGCCAGAAAACAGGGGCCCCACATCTTTTGAAGTGAGAATAAGAGGGCCCCATGCATTTGTGTTTTTTTGAGGGGGGAAGATACTTGAGTCTTTTACAGATCAGTTTTTTTTTTTTTTTGAGACGGAGTCTCGCTCTGTCGCCCAGGCTGGAGTGCAGTGGCCTGATCTCAGCTCACTGCAAGCTCCGCCTCCCGGGTTCCAGCCATTCTCCTGCCTCAGCCTCCGGAGTAGCTGGGACTACAGGCGCCGCCACCTCGCCCGGCTAGTTTTTTTGTATTTTTTAGTAGAGACGGGGTTTCACCGGGTTAGCCAGGATGGTCTCGATCTCCTGACCTTGTGATCCGCCCGTCTCGGCCTCCCAAAGTGCTGGGATTACAGGCTTGAGCCACCGCGCCCGGCCAGCACGTTTTTAAAATTATGCTCAAGTGCCTAACGTTGTCCCTGGCACATAACACGCTCTCTGTCAACTTGTGTTGAAGGAGGAATGAGGCGCGACTGAAAGGTGGGCATAGATGCTGGGGATGTCACAGGTGTCTGTGGCAGCTGCTCCATGGAGAACCCGGGATTTCTATTTTTTTTTTCTTTTTTTTTGAGCCAGCAGCTGCTTGCATGCCCAGGTCCTTTTTTGTTCTTCTACGAAAACCCCATTCGAGGAGACCTTGAGCGAACCCTAAAGGCTCGAGTGAACTGGGAATACGGGGTGGAGTGGGAATCGCAGAATTCAATCCTTCCCCTCGTCCCACCACCCTCAGCCCAGCCTATTCCAACATCAACTACTCCTCCTTCCTTTCAGGGGACTCAAGGGATGTTTGTGACCAAGACTGTTGCTATGGAAACCACTGCAGTGTAGGGGACGGGACGGGGCAAGCAAGGCTTGCAGGCTGGAATTTTCCATGCCCTTGAGCATACGATGAATGGATGTGAAAGCCCTGTGTGGGCACAGAGCAGGCGTTCAGTAAACACCTGTATTTATTATTTGGGAAGAGATGGAGAGGCACAATCTGATCTTTGGTCATTGCTTTCCCCTCTGACGCCTCGGTCCACTCTTCTGCAGTGGGTACGATCACCATCCCTAGCTAGCAGGGCCGTTGGGAGGATCCCAGGACTCCCTGCCTGCCTGCCTGGGGTCTACCACCAAGGTGGTCACCTGGTTCGGGCGGGGGCTTGTCGAAATGTCAATTCCTGGCTACAACCTCGACGTCCAGAAACAAAATATTTTGTGCAAAGTATTCCATTCACTGTCACAATCTGCCACTTTTTTTCTTTTTACCCTGATATATTTTTTCTTAGTAGTTTTTAGAGCTGTGCTTTCCGATGTCAAAAGACAAAACTACAGAAAATTTTGTTCTGCATGGTACTATCTATCTACACGTAGATTATGGTAAAATACGTATGCACATATGTGTGTGTCTCTATCCCTATCTCTATCCTTTCAACCTAAAAGGAAGAAGATGAGGCAAAATTAATTTCAGAGTTTATTTGGGCCAAGCTTGAGGATTACAGCTTAAGAGCACAGATTTAACTTCCCCTGATTACAGACTCGGATTCGCAGCAGTTACAAGTGAATTTTAATTTTTATTATTTATTTATTTATTTTGAGACCGAGTCTTGCCCTGTTGCCTTGACTCACTGCAACCTCTGCCTCCTGGGTTCGAGAAATTCCCGAACCTCCCAAGTAGCTGGGACTGAGGGTGCATGCTGCCATGCTGGCTAATTTTTGAATTTTTAGTAGAGATGGGGTTTTACCATATTGGTCAGGCTGGTCTGGAACTCCTGACCTCAAATGATCCACCTGCCTCAACCTCCCAAAGTGCTGGGATTATAGGCGTGAGCCACCACACCTAGCCACAAGTGGATTTTTTTTTTTTTTTTTTTTTTTTTTTTTTTTTTTTTTTT
>NC_045454.1:3425977-3433988 GCF_002776525.5 Piliocolobus tephrosceles | reverse complement strand
TTTTTTTTTTTTTTTTTTTTTTTTTTTTTTTTTTTTTTTTTTTGAGATGGAGTCTTGCTCTGTCACTCAGGCTGGAGTGCAGTGGCGTGATCTCGGCTTTCTGCAACCTTCGCCTCCTGAGTTCAAGTGATTCTCCTGCCTCAGCCTCCCGAGTAGCTGGGACTACAGGTGCCCGCCACTATGCCCAGCTAATTTTTGTATTTTTAGTACAGACAAGGTTTCACCACGTTGTCCAGGCTGGTCTCGAACTCCTGACCTCAGGTTGATCCACCCATCTCAGCCTCCCAAAGTGCTGGGATTACAGTCATGAGCCACCACGCCCGGCCAAGACACAGCCTTCAAATTATTTTTACCTGTTCCTTTTTTACTTTATTAACATAGATACCAGAAAACTTTAAATATTTGGGACTCATATAATATTTCTTTATTTCTCCCTGCTTTAGACTATTATAAATGTGATGTACACATACCAGGGATTTGCAAACTCGGCACTATTGGCACGTGGGGCTGGGTGACTCTTGGTAACGGCTCTGCGTTGTGCATTTGTGGGATGTTGAGCAGCTACCCTGGCTTCTACCCATGGCATGCGAGTGTCAATGCCTCCCACCCAATTGTGACAACCAAAAATACCTCCAGGCATTGCCAAATGTCCCCTGGGGCACAAAATCACTCCCAATCTAGAATCATTGAAATGTATATGTTCGGCCGGGCGCAGTGGCTCAAGCCTGTAATCCCAGCACTTTGGGAGGCCGAGACGGGCAGATCACGAGGTCAGGAGATCGAGACCATCCTGGCTAACCTGGTGAAACCCCGTCTCTACTAAAAATACAAAAAACTAGCCGGGCGAGGTGGTGGCGCCTGTAGTCCCAGCTACTCGGGAGGCTGAGGCAGGAGAATGGCGGGAACCCGGGAGGCGGAGCTTGCAGTGAGCTGAGATCTGGCCACTGCACTCCAGCCTGGGCGACAGAGCAAGACTCCGTCTCAAAAAAAAAAAAAAAAAAAAAGAAATGTATATGTACATGAAGAAGATATGTTGAGGAAATGAAACACTATGAACTCTAAGTATTTTGACTCTTCCTGAGAACCATCCTGTGTGAGCTCCGTGTTGCCTGCTCACCCGTGTTTCCCTCTCAGTCCTCATAATGACCCTACAGGGTGGACAGTATCGTTATGCCCATTTTGCAGATGAGGAAACTGAGGCACGGGGTGGTTAAGTGACTGGCCCTGAGATGCACTGCTAATGGGTGGCACAGCCCAGACCCAAATCCAGGCCGTGTCACCAGTGTAAGAGAGGCGAGCGTGTGCCCGGCACCTGCAGACCCATGGTGAGAACCCAGATCTCCACTGAGTGCCCCGTCCCTGACCTGAAGCTTGAGTCCTCCCTTCGGGGAGGAAGGTGAAGAAGTGGGTAGGAGTCAGGATTAATTTTACCTCCCTTGGTGGCCAAAAGAAACCAGAAAATAGGCTCCATTCCAACCCCCTCCTGTGAAATTGTGATAGAACGCCATGCAGAGCAGGGTGGCCCACATCTGTAATCCCAGCACTTTCGGAGGCTGAGGCGAGTGGATCACTTGAGGTCAGGAGCTGGAGACCAGCCTGGCCAACACGATGAAACCCCACCTCTACTAAAAACAAAAAAATTAGCCAGGCATGGTGGCATGCACCTGTAATCCCAGCTACAGGTGGGAGAATAGCTTGAACCCGGGAGGCCAAGGCTGTAGTGAGCCGAGATTGAGACCCTGCACTCCAGCTGGGGAGACAGAGCAAGACTCCATCTCAAAAAAAAAAAAAAAAAAAAAAAAGAGCACAGCAAAGCCAGAACCCACTCATTCATTCACTGCAGTCAGGTCGTGTGCATTGAGGCCCTGCCTGTGCCAAGATCTGTTGAAGGCAGTGAGAGCGCAGCCATGAAGACCGACACAGCTCTGCTCAGGAAACTCACCAACACTCAGCAAGGATGGGGAACCACAGATAAAGGAATTTAAAAAATAATAAAAAATAAAAAAGGATTTCAGGCCCAGACAAGTTATTTGGAGAAAATAAGAGAGAAACGACTGGCGTGAGGACACACGTGAAAGACTCCAGAAACATTTTTCTAAGGTGTTGCCCGGGAGCCGCGTGTTTAATCCGCCTTGCGGGTGATTCTGCAGTGAGGGCGCGGGCTTAGGGCCCCCTTGGCAAACGCTGCCTTGGACCCAGCCTGGGTTAACCCCTAGGCCCATGGAGGGTTCAGGGTGGAGGAGAAGAGACCTCCCCCAGCCCCTCTTCTGCGTACCCACCCCCCAAGTCTTTGCGGAGCCCCCGCGGTGAGGCCTGGGATCTGAACCCTCAGGCATGCACAGGCCAAGCCCTGAGCCTAGAAAAGTCCAGGCCCCGCATCCTTCCCGCGTCGGCGCAGCCCCTCCGCTTCCCCGCGGTTTCCATGGCAACAGCTGTGGCCAGTTGAGATGTCTGAGGGGACTGAGCCTCCCAGGAACCAGGTGGGAATGGGGTGGGGGGCGGGCGCATTCGTAGTTCCACTCACGACTTTGATGCAGTTAAAATGCGTCCTCAGACAGGGGTCTTTGCGGAACAGGGCAGGGAAACAGGCCTATGGGGGGGGGGGGGTCTCTGCAGCCTCTGGTAGAAACCTCAGCTCGCCAGAAATGACCGGTGACAGAAATGACATCGGTCCTCCCTTTTACTTCTTCGTTCATTAAACCATTTAACTTTTGCACAAAGATCAATTCGATCGATATAGATGATTCACATAGTTTTATGAATATATTAATGCTATATCTATTTCCAGCTGCTGGCATTGTTCTAGGGAGACAGTACTGATGAAGAAAACACAGGCAGTGCCTCTTTAATAGGGTTGGCTTAGATAGAGCTGCCGCACAAAACACCCGGGGACCCCCCATATGTAATATGAAGACAGGCTTTGATAAGTTCTGCGGAGACAAGTAAAGCAACCCATATTGTTTTGGATTTAATTTCCTTCATTTTGAACCGGTGACACATTCGCAGAGTCAAAATTACACTTTAAGATGTGATTTTCACTCTGCGACTGAAATAATTTTTGGGGGAAACATTGTGTAATGAAAATTATACATCATGCCCTCCTCCCAAGGCAGCCCACACCCCTCCCGGAAGCCACATCTCTTACGCATTCCTTCATGAATAATTCTAAGCGTATCGTATCGTCAGATGCCCTCCCCACCATTTTATTTTTTATTAAAAAAAAATTTTTTTTTTTTTGAGACGGAGTTTTGCTCTTGTCATCCAGGCTGGGGTGCAATGGTGTAATCTAGGCTCACTGCAACCTCTTCCTCCCAGGTTCAAGCGATTCTCCTGCCTTAGCCTCCCGAGTAGCTGGGACTACAGGTGCCCGCCACCATGCCCAGAACATTTTTGTGTTTGTAGTAGAGATGGGGTTTCACTATGTTGGCCAGGCTGGTCTCAAACTCCTGACCTCAGGTGATCCGCCTGCCTGGGTCTCCCAAAGTGCTGGGATTACAGGTGTGAGCCACTACGCCCAACCAGTCTGTGTATTTGTTTGTTTGTTTCTTTATTCATTTATTTATTGACACAGAGTTTCACTCTTGTTGCCCAGGTTGGAGTGCAATGGCACGATCTCGGCTCACCGCTGCCTCCCAGGTTCAAGCAATTCTCCTGCCTCAGCCTCCTGAATAGATGGGACTACAGGCACCTGCCACTACACCCAGCTACGCAGATGGTTGAGGCAGGAGAACTGCTTGAACCTGGGAGGCTGAGGTTGCAGTGAGCTGAGATCGCGCCACTGCACTCCAGCCTGGGCAACAGAACGAGACTCTGCCTCAAAAAAAAAAAAAAAAAAAAAAAAAAGAAAGAAAGAAAAGAAAAAGAAAGAAAAAAAGCAAAAGCAGCCAAGGAGGGGAGGCTGTATCTTTACGGACATGGAAGACATTCCACGTTGTTGAACACACAAGCCCTACCCACTCTCTCCCCCCGCAGGACCTCCCCAGCCTCTGGGGTGGAAGTCTTGGGCTTCAGAAATGTCTGAGAACACGGGAGTGAGCTCTTCGTCCTGGTAAGTCATGTCCCCACGGGTTGCTCCTCCCTCTTTACTGTTCCCTTCTCTCGATTCTGGGTCTAGACAGAGGCATTCTCCCACTACCTGAATTCTGAGTTCTGGACAGCAGTCTCACCCAGCCTTCCTCCCTTAATGCTTTGCTTCTCCATAAAAGCACCGTCTGCCCCATTTGTATTTCCTAGGTGGCTTTGCCTTTCAGAACCTTTCCCTTCCCCAAGGGAAGCAGCTCAGTGATGTTTCCACCCTTGCATCTAACACGTACACATAAAGTGCCTACTATGTGCTGGGCACTTGGATGGGGAGCAAGAGGAGACCACGAAATACAGTCTCCATTTGCATGCAGCGGAGCTGACCCTGAAGTGAGGAGAGGAGAACGACACAGAATAATGAAGATAACTTCAGAGACTGGGGGGATTTGTGCATATAATAAGGCAAGATAGTGGGCAGGAGGTTGGGGCAGAGATGGGTTCTTTACCTTCTCGGGTCTGTCTGGAGGGTAACCAGGATTTGCTTTTTTTTTTTGGTCAGAGTCTTGCTCAGTCACTCAGGCTGGAGTGCCACCATAGCTCACTGCAGCCTTCAACTCCTGTGCTCCAGCAAGATTCCCACCTCAGCCTCCCAAGCAGCTGGGACTACGGGCATGTACCACTACACCGGCTAATTTTTTTTTTCTTTCCTAGAGACAAGGTCTTCCTATGTTGCCCAGGCTGGTCTCAAACTCCTGAGCTCAAGTGATCCTCCCACCTCTGCCTCCCAAAGTGCTCATACAGGCATGAGCCACCTCACTCGGTCAGCTTTGCATTTTCAGTCATCCATCTCCCTAATGCTCCCCATGTGATGCAAGTGAAGTTGGGGACACATTGAAAAAAAAATGCTGGCTACGCTGTGGTAGGCACAGTGCCCAGTGATTCACAAGCAGCATTCCACTGTCATCCTCACCACAACCTACAGATTCAAAAAAAAAGTTTACCCAGTTTTAGAAGAGAAAACTGAGGCTCAGAAGAGTGAAGTCACTTGCCCATGATCCCCTATTTTCTTTTCTTTTTCTTTTTTTTTTTTTGAGACAGAGTCTCGCTCTGTCGCCCAGGCTGGAGTGCAGTGGCGCAGTCTCGGCTCACTGCAACCTCCACCTCCCGAGTTCAAGCAATTCTCTTGCCTCAGCCTCCCAAGTAACTGGGATTACAGGCCCCACCACCACACCCGGCTAATTCCTGTCTTTTTAGTAGAGACAGGTTTTCACCATGTTGGCCAGGCTGGTCTTGAACTCCTGACCTCAGGTGATCCTCCTGCCTCGGCCTCCCAAAGTGCTGGGATTACAGGCAAGACTCACCATGCCTGGCCATATTTTCATTCACTCTCCTCACACGCTCTCTCTCACACACACACACACATAGTTATGGGGACTCGTTTGTATGGCAGCTCGGGATTCTAACCCACACGCAGCCTGGAAAGTTCCATCCTCTGAGTGCCTCTCGGCCTCCTCCCCATCTCTTGGATGCAGTTTCCATGGCAACAGGCAGAGTCTGCCTGCCTCCCAGACCCCCAGCGAAGGCTGCTAAGGACCAGGGCAGGACCATGGGAGAGGTGAGCAGGCGGAGGACGCAGGCCTGCTGTACCCCATCGGGGATTCAGGTTGGGCACATCCTTAGGGCATATTAAAACTTAAAATGTGTACATTTAAAATGATGTCCTTGAAGAAACACCAGCCATGTGTGCCTTTGCTGACAGGCGTGGAAATCACAGGTTTCTGTTCTGTGGCAGCCGCCAGCACTGATGATACAAACAGCCTTTGTTGTCTGAAGATTAGTCGTTTGATTGACTGATTATACCAACAAATATTTGTTGATTGCCTCCTGTTTGCCAGACCTTGTGCGAGGCGGCAGCATCCAACACAGATGTAGTCTTTGTTCTCATTGGAGTTGACAACTTACTGAGACAGATAATAATAGATATTGAAGTGGATATAGCTGTGGAGATAGGGCTGGAGATTGAGGAAAGGAAAGAACTTCCGGCTGAGGAATGCGAGGGCTTTCAAAGGATCGGGGCCCCGGGAAGCATTAAAATGATGCAGCAATCACACGCTCCTGCCGACTTTGAGAATCTCTTGAAACTGCTTGCTATTGCCATAAGCAGCTGTACTTTAAACAATCCCCAGTGGGACACCAACACCCATACCTATAGCTTGACAATTGTCGGCAGTAAGCACCACATTCCGCCACATGTTTAAAGAGGTTTATTGTGAACCAGGATGAGTGACCGAAGCCTGGGGTTACACAGTCTCCAGAGGTCCTGAGGAGGCGCACCTGAGGTGGTCGGGTTCCAGTTTGGTTCTACACGTTTTGAGGAGTCAGGAGTTGCAGGCAAACTCATAAATCAATACACTGAGGGTCTACACGAGGTCGGCCTGAACCCATGGACATCTTGAAGTAAGAGGCTTACAAATCATAGTGGGTTTTAAGGATTCTTTTCTGGGTTCACTCCTTCCTGCATACTGAAAACGTTTCTTGGGGTGTGTGTGTGTGTGTTTGTGTTTTGACACAGGTCTCACTCTGTTGTGCAGTGGCATGACCATGGCTCACTGCAGCCTTGACCTGTCAGGCTCAACTGATCCTCCCAGCTCAGCCTCCCAAGTAGCTGGGACCACAGACATGCACCTCCACCACAGCCTAATTTTATTTTACTTTTTGTAGAGACAGGGTCTCGTTGTGTTGCCCAGGCTGGTCTCAAACTTCTGGACTCAAGCAATCTGCCTGCCTCAGCTTCCCAAAGTGATGGGATTATAGGTGTGAACCACTGAGCCCAGCCTCAAGAATTCCTTAGTTGGCAATTTGAAAGTTGCTTTGTCTAAAGCAACTCAGTAGAAAGAAATGCTGAAGTTAAGGGGGTCTGCTCGCCGTCACACAGTGCTATACCAGAGATGGGTGGGAAGTCAGCCATCTGATACAGCATTAATAAAAGAACCTGTTTAACAAGATTTTATGGTTTGTAAAGTGTGACTCCCTAAGCCACCTAGAGAGGAATTCAGGCAAGAAAAAAACAGGTCGTGGAGTCCTCACAAGGTACACCTAATCACTAATCAGTGTTATTTCTGTAAATTGTAAACAAACAAAAAAATAAACTTCTAAGCCCCCCAACCTACTGATGGACCCTTTCCTCAGCCAAGGGCATTCCAAAGTTAACCTGAGGCCGGGTGTGGTGGCTCACGCCTGTAATCCCAGCACTTTGGGAGGCCAAGGCAGGAGGATCACCTGAGGTCAGGAGTTCAAGACCAGCCTGGCCAAGATGGTGAAACCCCATCTCTACTAAAAATACAAGGAGGTCAAGGCAGGAGAATCATTGGAACTAGGAAGGTGGAGGCTGCAGTGAGCCGAGATCGCACCATTGCACTTCAGCCTGGGGGCACAGAGCAAGACTCCATCTTAAAAAAAAGACTATATCTTATTTAGCCCAATATATTCAAAATGCTGTGATGTAATCGACATGCAGCTATTGCACAACACTGTTAACAGGATATTTTCCAGTGCTTTTTGGTAACAAAGTCTCTGAGATCCGGCGTGTGCTTTTCCTTGGAGCCCACCTCAATCCCCCTAGCCCCTCTTCAAGCGTCTGTAGCCACAGTGGCCTGAGACCACGGGACTGGACCTCACGGGGCTGGACAGCGTTCGGGGTGAGACGCACCTGGTCAGTAGAGGGCGCCACAGAGTTAGTCTAAAATCTACAGCAGGAAAGAAATCACGGGCAGAGCTTGAGAAAGAAATGGCGTTAGACTCAGTCCCTTCTCCATGGAGGAAGAAAGGGATTGGAGGGGAGAGGCAGGCTTGCGAGCTCTTTTATGAGCTTTGTTGCTAGTGGAGGAGGTGGAAGCCAAGATGCTCATGCGTTGATGGCATGGGTGCAAACTTTTTCTCCTCCGCCCAGACCTGTCTACCCCACTGACCCACTGTCTCCAGCCTTTGCCTG
>NC_045454.1:3388071-3425967 GCF_002776525.5 Piliocolobus tephrosceles | reverse complement strand
GGGATCTCCACATGGCCTGTGGCATGGGAGCAAACTCTCTCTCCTTCTCCCAGACCTGTCTACCCCACTGACCCACCATCTCCAACCTTTGCCTGGATTTCCACAGGGCCTCCTCTGGCATCCAGTTGGGTCCACAGGGAGCCAGAGCCATCTTGCCTGGACACAGAGTGACCCTGCCCTCCTGTGACCCATGGGGGCTCCTACCACACTCTGGGTGGAAGCCAGGCCGCTGACTATGGTCTAAAATAGACCTCCAGATCCAGCCTTTACCAAACCCTCCAGCCTCCTCTTGCCACGGCCCGGCCCACCTCCTGGGCTTGGGGCTGTTACAGGTGAAGCCGTGTCCCCCAAGAGGCATGTATTGAAGTCCTCACCTCCCAGTCCCTCGAAATATGACTGTATTTTGAAATAGGGTCTTTGAAGAGGTAATTCAGGTAAAATGAGGTTGATAGGCTGGTAGGCCTCATGCAATACGATTGATGTCTTTACAGGAAGAGATTGGGATACAGACACGCACAGAGGGACGACCACGTGAGTACCCAGGGTGAAGATGGCATCTCCAAGCCAAAGAGAGAGGCCTCAGGAGAAGCCAATCCTGCTGACGCGTGGATCTCAGACTTCCAGCCACCAGGGCCATGAGAAATTTGATTTCTGTTGTTGAAGCCACCTGGTGTGTGGTGCTTTGTGATGGCAGCTCTAGAAAATGACTACACTGACTCGCCGAGCCCTTTCCTGCTTTCCCCAAGCCCTAAACTTTGCTTCTCGGGTGTACCACCCATGCTTATCTGTACCCACCTTATCCTTACCCACTCCTCAAAGCCCCACTCCTTAACAACAGCAGCAGTAATAATAATAGCTGCCAGTGCGAGAGTGTCACAGGACCATCTCACTTGATCTTTACAACGGCTCTCCGAGGTTGTCCCTCTCAATATGCCATTGTTCCAGATGGGGAAACCGAGGCACAGGGTAGTTCAATGACTTCTTATCTGAAGTCCAGTATCCAGAATGGAGTAGAACCAGGCTTTGGCATAGAGAGGCTGGTGCACTCTTCTTAGGCAACACATCATGTAGACATCTTCCTAATTGGGGCTGGCACCTTCCTCTGCGGTGGCCTGGCCTGGAGTCCTCGCCCTGCTAGGATGTATGGCTATTCCTGTGCTGTGGGATGGAGAGTTTCTCCTTGGGCATCACGACCTCCCCAGCATCCTCAGGGCTCAGCGCAGAGCACTGCGAATCATACAGATGTCATTAGCAGCATGGGATGGAGAAAAGTAACCGTAGAAAAGATTACCAGGATTGCACAATCATCTACTTTGGGCCAGACCCTGTATTCAAGCATTTCACCATATTCATTAATTTGCCTAACAACCACATGAAGAGGGTAGTTTTATGATCCTTAATTTACAGAGGTGGCCCAGGCCCAGAGAGGTTAAGTAACTTACCCCAGAGCACACAGCTAGTAACTTGTGGAGCTGGGGCTTCCGCCCACGAGCCTGGTGCCAGAAAACTCAATCGCAACAATTACATCTACAGCCTGACACAGGCCTCACTCCCTCTCCATCTCTGTCTCTCTGGAAAACAGATCCTTCTGCTTTATTTTATGTTTTAGTGCTATTTTTATTGTAAATTCAATTCCATTCATTTTCTGAATAGGTGATATATTTAAAAAGTTCAGAAAGAGACTTCGTGAAGACCGTCTTCTCAGTTTTGTGGTCACCTGGTTTCTTTCCCTGGAGGCAACCAAGGATACAAGCAACAAAACAGAGGTGTCTTTGGACACACAGGAGGTGTGCTTATACATTTCCCCCCTTCGGTATACAATTTAGCACATTAAATCCACTGTTTTGTATCTTGTTTTTGTACAAAAATGTATTTTAGAGATCATGCCATTTTGGAACTTAAGCACTCCTTTGTTGCTTTTCCGTAACTGTGTAGGATTCCATCTTTTATTTATTTATTTATAATTATTATTATTATTTGAGACTGAGTTTCGCTCTTGTTGCCCAGGCTGGAGTGCAATGGCACGATCTGTGCCCACTGCAACCTCCACCTCCCAGGTTGAAGGGATTTTTTTTGCCTCAGCCTCCCAAGTAGCTGGGATTAGTCATGTACCACCACACCTGTCTCATGTTTGTATTTTTAGTAGAGACAGGGTTTCACCAATTGCTTAGGCTGGTCTTGGACCTCAGGTGATCTGCCTACCCTGGCCTCCCAAAGTGCTAGGATTACAGGCATGAGCCATTGTGCCTGGCCTTCCATTATTTTATTAAACTGTATTCTTATTATTAATCAGTCCCCCATGGATGCATGCCAATGTCAAATCCAATTTTTGACAAGCAAAAATTGATGAATTGATGAAATAAATAATTTTTGGTGAATGAGCGTAAAGGTAGTTGGGGGTAATGATGCTAGAGACAAGAGAAGCCAGCTCCTGCCGATGTGCTCAAGATCTGTGCATTTCCTGTGTAGGGGACCAGAATATGCTGTCCCTGAATGTGTCTCTTTGACATTAGGATTCTTCTGAGCTGATTCTTTTTTTTTTTTTGAGACGGAGTTTTGCTTTTGTTGCCCAGGCTGGAGTGCAGTGGTACAATCTTGGCTCACCACAACCTCCACCTCCCGGGTTCAAGCAATTCTCCTGCCTCAGCCTCCTGAGTAGCTGGGATTACAAGCGTGCACCACCACGCCTGGCTAATTTTTTGTATTTTTAGTAGAGACAGGGTTTCACCATGTTGGCCAGGCTGGTCTCGAACTCCTGACCTCAGTGATCTACCCGACTTAGCCTTCCAGAGTGCTGGGATTACAGGTGTGAGCCACGGCACCCAGCCCTATTAGCTGGTTTTAATCTGTATCCTTCCAGTGCAGTAGACCATAACCATGAGCATAACAGCTTTTCTGAGTTCCACAAGTTCTTCCACTTAGTAAATTGGGGGTGGCCTGAGGTCCCTCAAACTTGCACTTGGTGTCAGGAGTGAAGGTGGCCTAGAGCCACATATATATCGCTTGTGACAGGTAAATGGAAACCCTCCAAAGCAAAAAATAAAAATCTTATAGGTCTACCAAGAGCAATAGTCACCTGCAAATTCCCTTTCACACATACCTCTGCCTGTGAGTGATGCATGAGTGCATCGTGGCTGTGGACCCACAGCTCCACAGAGTCACTTGATATCACAAACACTGTGATACTCCGGGGGACCAGAACCCACGAGGCCAGGGTGGTCGAGAGGCTGCTTATCCCCTTTCAGACCACAGCTGCTTTTCTTCTTCCCCGCATAACTGCCTTTTGGTTTCACAATGTAAATTTTCACATTTGTGTGTTTCCAGGGATATTTTAGGCGAAACACTCACAGATTGGTATCTAATTTTTTGTTTGTTTTTGAGATGGAGTCTCGCTCTGTTGCCCAGGCTGGAGTGCAATGGCGCAACCTCCGCTCACTGCAACCTCTACCTCCCGGGTTCAAGTGATTCTCCTGCCTCAGCCTCCCAAGTAGTTGGGATTACAGGTGCATACCACCACACCCGACTGATTTTTTGTATTGTTAGTAGAGACGGGGTTTCACCATGTTGGTCGGCTGGTCTCGAACTCCTGACCTCAGGCGATCCACCTGCCTTGGCCTCCCAAAGTGCTGAGATTACAGGCGTGAGCCACCACACCTGGCCATATCTTTTTTTTTTTTTTTTTTTTTTTTTTTTTTTTAGAGAATTGCTCACCATTGTATTCCCAGTGGGCACTCCAGTGCCTAGCTGTTAGGAGGAAGCTAGTTGGGATTTTTAAAAGATAATTTTTTTATTATTGTTATGCACAGAAAACTCAGCAGTGCACATTTAACCCAGTTTGGTGGCAAGTTCTTTAGCCTTTGCCTTTTCCAGCTCTAGCAATGCAAGCCAGTGATTTTGGACCCAGGATGTTGCCTCCCCAGTGACTACAGATCTCATCGTATCTGTTATTTTAATTGGTGCTGGTAGCTTCCACCAGCTTAGCCAAAGCTCCTTTGTCTCCCAGGTTAACCGGCGTGAAAGTGACGGTGGGCAGGTCTTCCTGTGGACTCAGTACCCCAGTCTTGCCTTCCCCTCATTAATGCAGTCAGGAACTCCCATCTTACCGCCCAGGGCAGGTAGGAAGACAGACGGCTCCTGGGATCCATGTCACATGCAGTCACCATCAGCTGAACCTTCTTGCTGTGCGTGAACACGATGGTGGCAGTGCTAGCCCTGCTTGGCCTCCCAAAGTGCTGGGATTACAGGCATGAGCCACTGTGCCCCACGGATCCTCTGATGTCTAAGTGGAGAGCTGATGATGGTAAAGCAATAGTAGAAGAAAAGAAACCAGGTGAGTGACCACTACAACCGTCCAGGCAGCAGGCAATAGTGCTTTGGACTAGGAGTGGTGTCTAAACGGGGGTAGAAAAGATGAGGCAGGAGGGAGAGACTTTTCTGACCAGGAAATAGAAGCAAGATTCTTAAAACCAGGATCAGTCACATGAGCAGACTGATCCAGAGAACTTACTGCTGCATGAAATGGTCCAGCTGGTTCCCAAGGCATTTTTGTGTTGCCATCCGATTCAGGAAGGGGAACAGTTTTTTTGGATTCAGAAACACGCAGTCAGAATTCTGGGCGGGGCGTGGTGGCTCACGCCTGTTATCCAGTACTTTGGGAGGCCGAGGTGGACAGATCACCTGAGGTCAGGAGTTTGAGACCAGCCTGACCAACATGGTGAAATCCCATCTCTACCAAAAATACAAAAAAAAAATTAGCCGGGTGTGGCAGCATGTGCCTGTAGTCCCAGCTACTCAGGAGGCTGAGGCAAAAGAATCGCTCAAACTTGGGAGGCAGAGGTTGCAGTGAGTCGAGATCATGTGACTGCACTCCAGCCTGGATGACAGAGCTAGACATCGTCAAAAAAAAAAAAAAAAAAAAAAAATTCTGGAGTTGCCTTTTTTTTTTTTTGAGACGTAGTCTTGCTCTGTCGCCCAGGCTGGAGTGCATTGGCCGGATCTCAGCTCACTGCAAGCTCTGCCTCCCGGGTTCCCGCCATTCTCCTGCCTCAGCCTCCCGAGTAGCTGGGACTACAGGCACCTGCCACCTCGCCCGGCTAGTTTTCTGTATTTTTTAGTAGAGACGGGGTTTCACCGTGTTAGCCAGGATGGTCTCCATCTCCTGATCTCGTGATCCGCCCGTCTCGGCCTCCCAAAGTGCTGGGATTACAGGCATGAGCCACCACACCCGGCCTGGAGTTGCCATTTCTAAACCATAAAAACATGTGCAAGCTGGTTGTGGTCCTCCCAACTGTATCTCTAAATCCTCTTTTCCAGCAGCTTTTCTCTAATTTCCAAACAATGACCACCTTCTCTAATGTGTTGCTTTGTGTCTGGGGTGCTCAAAACAGTAAGTTCTTAGTGAACCCCAGCTATTCTGCTGCTGTTCTTGCTTCCTATTTTATTATTATTTTTCCACCAGTCTGGAGCATTCAGCATGGGATACATTTTGCCATTACATACCACACATGACATTGGTTGTATTATTTGTTTTTTGGTCTGTGTCTTCCATTAGACGGTGAATATCTCAGGGGCCAGGACTGTGTCCTAATGCCCCAAACAGTTCCTGGCAAAGAGTCAATAATCAATAAATGCCTGTAGAACCAGATCATAGCATATCTAATTCATAACTCCCAAGCAATGAGCAGAATTTCCCTAGTGTATTCTATAGCTTCAGTTTTGTGGATAAAAATGCTTATGCAAGCTGCTCTTTTTCCAGCAATAGACAGTGTCAGGTAGTGGCCTTCCAAGGGCAAGCTCTGCTTTGGTTCAGAAGTCAGCTTTCTGCAAGAGTCTTAAGAAACACAGGTACGGAAATGTTTATGGAGGACACAGTATCATGTCTGGGATTTGCTTTACAAACCATGCCAGTGGTGTGATGGGGGTATAGACACAACAGGTTGGGCCATGAGCTGGTAACCGCAGACGATGAGTAGAAGGGGTTTGTTATGCTATTTTGCCTACCTCTGTATATTCTTCTCAAACTTTTTCCACGACACTGCCCCTCATCCATCGCTTCTCACAAGCAAAGCCAAGGTAATCTTTCCACACAACAGATAGGACCACATCAATCTCCCATTTCAAATCCCCGCTACCCTGTGGAAAGAATCAGAAAGAGGCAAATCTTGCTTAATTCTCACCACGCTCAGGGCTTCGAATGCTTATCGGTTTCATGGGGGAGAAAATGAAATATTGATAAAGCCTGTGATGACATCTTTGGCTCCAGCAGTTATAGGCTTTCCGCCTTGGGGAGCAGAGTTCACAGATATTGTCCACTCTGCAAGCATTTTACCACAAAGCAATTGTGAATCATGGATAGAGCACCTCAGAAATCATCAGCCATATATTCTGAGCAAACTGCCGAAAGGAAGCTTCGCCCAGCAATTCCCAAACCGGCAGTTGTTTATCGTGTGTGCGGCCTACATGTAATTGGGATTCTGTGTTCCGTTTCTTTGGGTACCTCCAAAGCCGTCAAAGCCGTCTGCATCATGATTCTCTGGGGACTCAGAAAACAAAAGCGTTCTCCATCTTTTGAAGCGAACAAGGTTCTATAATGCAAACCTCGAAGGTCACGTTTCCCAGGGGCGGACATACCTAAAGCGTTTGTCATAGGATCAGCTTTCCTTACAGCTAATCCCCCCAACAGCTGGGCTGGCTCTGTGACCCGTCAGACTGCTTCTGACCAGCCCGTGGTCCTTCACGGAAGGCGATGGGGATGGAGCTGATCGCCTTGACCAGCGGCAGCTGCTGCAAGCTGTTGGCAAGGGCGCTGCTGTGGATAGCCATGAGCTGCATGAAATTTGTCACACATGACGAGTCAACGTGTAATTCACCCTGGCTGTGTAATTCGGAAAGGCACTCCCACGTGATGAAAAGGGACACATTATTTGAGGCATCCTTGGTCACTCTCCAGCTTGCCCTATAGCAAATTATTCCGCCCACCATGAGGGTCTTACGACACACACTCACATTTCCCCAAATTAGAGACGTGGTTCAGCCGACTTTTTGTGGATAGAGGACCCTAGGAATCTGGATAAAGCCTCCAAGTATCTTTTCAGAAGAACAGGAATGTTTTAACAAAATACGACAGCAACAACAACAACGAAAACCCAAAGTCCAGAAGACTCCAGCAGCAAGAATGGCTTGAGGGTCTTTTTCTTTTTTAAAAAAAAAATTATTTTAGGTTCAGGGATACATGCGGAGGTTTGTTACATAGGTAAACTGTGTGTTTCAGGGGTTGGGGACAGATAACTTCGTCACCCAGGGTAGTAAGCCGAGTACCCGATAGGTATCTTTTCTGATCCTCTCCCTCCTCCCACCCTCCACCCTCAAGTCGGCCCTTCCTGGGATCTATGGGTTCTCGTTGTTTAGCTCCCCCTTGTAAGTGAGAACGTGAAGCATTTGATTTTCTGTTCCTACGTTAACTGGCTAAGGATAATGGCCTCCAGCTCCCTTCATGTTACAGCAAAGGACACGTGTTCCTTCTTGTTTTTGTGGCTGTGTCGTATTCCATGTTATATAGACATCACATTTTCTTTATCCAATCTACTGCTGGTGGGCATTTAGATGGATTCCATGTCTTTGCTGTGGTGAATAATGCTGCAATAAACATACGCATGGGGCTTTTAAGAGCAGATTTCCGTCGACCTCTTCCCAGTTCTTTGCCCAGGTTGCCATTCACCTTCACACCTCCTCCATCCTCAGATTACTCTGTATCTTGTCAGAAATGCACACACGAGGCATTTGGCAGCACCGACTCGCTCTCCGACCCTGCCAAGAGAGTTGTTCTTTCGGGGCCTCCGTTTCTCCACTTTGGGCACTGGGTAAGGATGATCCCCACCTCCCAGGCTCCCCCAAAGGTTAAAGTAGGAAATGGGGTTACCATGCTCAGCATGTGGGTAGGAGTTGTGTGTCTTAGAGTGTGCATGGATGTGAGTCAGTGAGAGGTGATCCTAATTACTGAATGGGATTTAATCGTCCCTTGCTCTTGTGTAGCAGAAATCTTGAGTCTCATGCAGGGTTCTGTGCTGTTAGAGGCTGCTATGACCTCAATGGTGCTCCTTGACCAAAACTCACATTGAAGTTCTAACCCCCAATGTGACTGTATTTGGAGATAGTGCTTTTGGAGAGGTAATTAAGATTATATAAGGTCATAAGGGTGGGATTTTAATTCAATATAACTGGGATCTTCATAAGAAAAGGGACACCAGATCAGATATCTTCCCTTACCCCACCACCTCTGCTATGTGAGGACACAGCAAGAAGGTGGCCATCTGCAAACCAGGAAGAGAGTCCTCACCAGGAACAGAATTCGCCAGCACCATGATTTTGGACTTACAGCCTCCAGAACTGTAAGAAAATACTTTCTTGTTGTTTAAGTCACCCAGTCCGTGTGATTTTGTTATGGCAGCTGGGATTAATGAACGCAGGACCCAGGCTCCTCTTGTCTTGTTACTCTGAATTCCTCACCAGGCGGCTTCTACCTCACTGTCTAGAGAGCTGGCTGAATTCAGGCAGCATTTCTGCCTTCAAGCTAAGAGGAAGAGAGGTGAGGCAAAGAAAGATTCTGTCCCCAGTATTCCCTTTAAGGCTTCTCTTAGTCCACACTCCATACATGTGCTTTCATCCTGTTGGCCAGACCTTGGTTGCATGGCCACATCTAGCTGCAAGCAGTGCAGGTATTTGGCTCATTCTAAACACAGGCTTGAATGGGAAATTACAGATAGGCTGTATACATCATAGAGAACTGTTAGTTTGGGAATTTCCAGGTGAAGGCTCCTTTAGGTGGTTGACCTGGAATATATTACCGATGATTTCTGAGATGTCATATTTATCACTCATAATTCAAAGATGGGTGTTTACAATAAAATGATTATATGTGGGAAAATGCCTGTGAACCTTGCTTGCCATGGAAGGAAGCTCTTAGATAAAGGGGCCAAATACATAATTATAGGCTTTATGAATATTTTATGCTCTTCCCAAGAAACCAACAGATTATTGCAGCTCTGAGTATACTGAGAATTAAGCAAAAATTTTCATTTTCAGTTCTCTCTTTCTTTTAAATGTGCTTCAGAATAAGAATTAAGTATGCTTAAAAAACAACTTCTTCCAGAGGGCAGCAGGGTTTACAATAGCAGAGTGACATGGTCAGATTTGCAATTTAGAAAGTTTACTTGACATTTAATGGGAGAAGTGATCAGTGGGATAGATGTTACCTGTCTGTTCACTTTTCAGGAATTTTGCCCCGTCTGTGTTAAGAACTAGGCCATGAGGTGCTATTTACCATTGTTCTATAACATAAACGTTTATTTTTATTTATTTATTTATTTGAGACAAAGTCTCGGTCTATCACCCAGGTTGGAGTGCAGTGGTGTGATCTCAGCTCACTGCAACCTCCACCTCCCAGGTTCAGGTGATTCTCCTGCCTCAGTCCCCTGAGTAGTTGGGACTACAAGTGTGTGCCACCAGGTCCACCTAATTTTTGTATTTTTGGTGGAGACGGGGTTTCACCATGTTGCCCAGGCTGGTCTCGAACTCCTGACCTCAAATGATCAGCCCGCCTTGGCCTCTCAAAGTGTTGGGATTACAGGCATGAGCCACTGCGCCCGGCCTGTAACATTAACTTTAAACACCCGAGTGAGAATCATTTTAAAGTTTTGATATCATGAATATCCACGGAAAGCCAGCGTCACCTCACTTAAGTGGAAGACAGTGTGAAAGAAAGAACAAGGATAAAACAACAACATGCACAAGTGTGCCTAAACCAGTGGTTCTCAGACAGGGGGGCTTTGTCTACAGGGGGACACCTGGAAGTGTCTGGAGACATCTTTGGTTGCCACACGAGGGGAAGAGGGCCTCGCTCCTGCCATCCAGGGGTAGAGACCAGGGGTGCTGCTCATCAGCTTAGAGTGCAGAAGACGGCCCTCCTGCCCACCCACTGAACAATTTTTCCACCCAAAATGTCCACAGTGCTGAGACTGAGAAACCCTGGATTAGATGCCATTGCCTGCCAATGATCTGGGCAAAGCTCTCCTTTGTGTAAAAAGTAATTAGCAAGTGTGACGGAAATGTTGAAGGCACACCAGCACCTACGGGGAACGTCTCTTTGAATGAAATAGAAAGACTTGGCAAGGGAAGAACGTTATTATGATGAGACACAGTTATCTTTAGCACTGAACCATCTGATATAGCATTCCCACAGTGCAATCTGTCCATATTCTGGGACAGTCTGGGCAGAGGACGGAAAGGAGCTGAGAAAATCCATGCAGTCTGTTGCAGTAATCTGAGCCGCAGGTGACGGCGTGGGACAGGGAAGAGTGGGTGGTGTCTAGCGATTTCTAGACAGTAGGAGACGAAGGTGGAATTAATAGGACTTGCAGGTGGGTGGGACTCAGGCTTCAGAGGAAACGAGTGAAGCAAAAATGAATCCTCAATTTTGTGTTGAGTGGCTCGTTAAGTGGTGGTGACATTTCATGAGTTGGACAAGACTGGGACATGGAGGGGGATGGTTAGGAGGTGGCTGTGGTTATTCAAGCCAGATACAGTGCAAAACACTGGGGTGGTGGCCGTGGAGAGGGAGAGGAGATTCAAGAGCAATTCACATGGTGTGGGTGTGGCCAGGGTCAGGCAAGTGATGCGCTGGCCTCAGGTGCAAAATTTAAAGGGCAGTGGAAAACTGCAATATTCAAGATAAATAGTGTGTATGTGTGTGTGTGTGTGTATTCTTTTTGAGATGGAGTATCACTCTGTCACCCAGGCTGGAGTGCGGTGTCTCAATTGTAGCTCACTGCAACCTCAGTTTTCTGGGTTCAAGCAATTCTCCTGCCTCAGTCTCCTGAGTAGCTGGGATTACAGGTGCCCGCCACCATGCCTGGCTAATTTTTGTATTTTTAATAAAGACGGGGTTTCACCATGTCGGCCAGGCTGGTCTTGAACTCCTGACCTCAGGTGATCCGCCCACCTCAGCCTCCCGAAGTGTTGGGATGACAGGCGTGAGCCACTGCACCCAGCCTATAAATAGTATTTTAAGGCAATATTTTATAGGACTCACTTCCCTCCCTTTTCCTAATACCTTCTGCGTCAGATCCCATCTTTAGTTACAATGTTGGTATTTTGTGCATCGTCTATTTTTTTGCATTAATTCAGAAATGTTAAAGAAACATTACGTTAAAATACGAATTACCTCGATTACTTGATGTTTGCACCCCGCCTCCGTAGATTTTGGCCCTGATCTGAGCACCTCACCCATCCTGGCCCCTGGCTATGGGGAAACAGATGGTGGAAACATTTCTAAGGGAGGAGAAACCATCAGAATTTTCACACAAGGCTGCATGGCCACAGTGGAGCCTCAGCCCTCCTGCTGTCTGCAGAGTTTCTGTTGAGCCAAAGGCCAGGTTGGATTCCAAGCAGGACACGCATCCCTGTAATTGAGGAAGGGAAGGATTTCTTGGATACAGCACAGCACAGACAACACGTTGGAGGCAACCCTGTCCAAAAAATATTTAACAGTAACCATCTGTTTGGCAAATCTATGACTGCATTCTGTTTTTAACAAGTTTTTCCTCTACCGTTTGAGAACTGATCACTTCATAACATTATTTTCAGAATAAATAATAAGGACCTAAGGACTCTTCATGGCATCTTGAAGCTGGTTGTTGCTCGATAAATGCTCACTGGAGAAGTTCCACTCATGGATGTATTAGAATGAAGAGAGTTTCGTTTGTTTTGGAGTCTCACTATGTGTGTACATGTGTGCATGTGTGTGTGAAATTAAAAATATATTTGTGTGTGGACCATTGTTACATAAGATGTCAGCATTACAGAAGGGCTTTCCTGTGGAGGTGATACTGAAGCTGGTGTCTCAAGGTTGTGTTGGCATTGCCTAGCAGTGGGAGTAGGGAGACAGCATTCCAGGGAGAGGAATTCTGTATTAGTCCGTTCTCACACTGCTATAAAGAACTGCCTGAGATTGGGTAATTTATAAAGGAAAGAGGTTTAATTGACTCACAGCTCTGCAGGGCTGGGGAGGACTCAGGAAACTTACAATCACGGTGGAAGGCAAAGAAGAAGCAGGCACCTCTTCACAGGGCAGCAGGATGGAGCGAGTGCAAGCAGAGGAAATGCCAAGCACTTATGAAACCATCAGATCTCATGAAACTCACTCACTATCACGAGAACAGCATGGGGGAAACCACCCTCATGTTCTGATTCTCACCACCTGGTTTTGCCCTTGACACAGGGGGATTACAATTTGAGATGAGATTTGGGTAGGGACACAGAGCCAAACCGTATCAAATAGCGTGTTCAAGTACCCCACAGTGGCAGGGCATACGAAGCTCTTAGGGAACTGGCTACATTCCAGAGAGTCTGGAAGGCAGAGGGGAGGATAATAAGACTCAGCACAGTAGGAGAGGCTGGAATAGGTAAGGGTTCATCATCTATGGATCTTGCTCTTTATCCCCAAAGTGATAGGTACCTTTGCATTGTTTCCAGTGAGCTGGGCAGTGACACCAGCATGTGTATTTTCCAACATTGTCCTGGCTTCAGTGTGGAGATGGATTGGAGGGGCCGAGGGTAGATGAAGGAAAGTCTGTCAGGCAGCTACTTACTCATGGAATGTATCAGTTATCTACTGCTGTGTAACAAGCAGCCCCCAGAATGCAGTGGCATGTAAAACAACTCATTGTTTCTCACCTTCCATGGGGTGCTATCGTGGTATAATAAGAAATGTCTTCATCCCACGTTTCTCCAAAAACCCTTGTAATTTCCTGGGAGTGATAGAGGTGAGAGGAGTGCCTTTCTGTTATTCATAACAAATCCTATTTCACTTATATCTCAGTTTATGTTAATGAGGTAGCTTTTGAAAAGCTCCAAAGGATGGGGACTGGTTGCCAGGGGAACCAACCATCTGATTGGAGGATTTGACTTTGTAGCCCCACCTCCTGACCTCCAGGGAGGGCAAAAGGGCTGGAGGTTGAATTGATCACTAGTGGGCAATGATTTAATCAACCACACCTACATAATGGAATCTCCATAACAGCCTAAAAAGGATCTGGGGAGTTTTCAGCAGGTGAACACGGGCGGTACACCTGATGAAGCAGGGAAGCGCCACACCCTCTCTGCACAGCTTTCCTTCAGCTTCCTCCATCGGGCTGTTCCTGAGTTGCAGCCTTTATTATGGGCCATTAATAGTAAGGAAAGTGTTTCCCTGAGTTCTGTGAGCCGTTCTAGCAAATTATCAAACCTGAGGAGCGGGCCATGGGAACCCCCAGGTTTTTTTTGGTGGAGGCAGTTGTAATTTTTTATTTTTTATTTTGCTTTAAGTTCTGGGACACATGTGCAGAACGTGCAGTTTTGTTACATCAGTATACATGTGCCATGGAGGTTTGCTGCACCCATCAACCCATCATCTAGGTTTTAAGCCCTGCATGCATTAGGTATTCGTCCTAATGCTCTCCCTCCCCTGGCCCCACCCCCGATAGGCCCTGACAGGTGTTGTTCCACTCCCTGTGTCCTTGTGTTCTCATTGGAACTCCCAATTTACAGCTGGTTTGTCAGAAGCACAGGTCACAACCAGGGAGTTATGAAGGGTATTTGAAGTTGGGTAGGGACAGTCTTGTGGAATTGAGCCCTTAATCACTGGAGTCTGCACTAATTTTGGGTAGTTCGTGTCATAATTGAGCTAACTTGTGGGATACCCAGTCCGTGTCTGCTGACAAGTGGAGAATTGGTTGGTGTGAGAGAATCTCCCACATATTTGGTGTCGGGAGTGTTGAGAGCATACAGAAAATCAGTGTGCTTCCTTTCTACATGGGTCGGCTGGTGGTTCCATGTTGTCTTTGCCTGGGCTCGCGTGTGTGGCCTCGTTCAGCTGGAGGATGGGTGGAGTGGGAGGAACATGAAACGCCTTCCCTTATATATTCAGCAATTGAGTGGGCTCTACACCAGGGTCTGGGTTCCCCTCCATGTGAACTCCCCTCTTCCTGGGCCAGTGAATGAGACGAGGCTTCCTCACAGCACTGAGGTCTCAGCATTCCAAGAGTGTGGAAAGGAAAGCTGCGAGGCGCCATGGGCCTCACCGCGGCAGGCACATGCTATCGTTTCTACCACGTTCTGTTGCCAAAACAGGTTGCACAGCCAGGCCAGAGCCAGGAAACATGGGAGACAGACACCCCTTCTGGAGCATAAAGTGATTTTTGGCCATTTTTAATCTGCAACATTACCAATTTTTTTAAAAATTTTTTGAGACAAGGTCTCATTCTGTCACCCAGGGTGGAGTGCAGTGTTGTGATCATGGCTCACTGCAGCCTCACACTCCTGGGCTCAAGTGATCCTCCTGCTTCAGCATCCTGAGTAGTTGGGATCACAAGCATGAGCCAACATGCCCCACTTAACCAATCATTAAGTATTATGCTTTTTTTTTTTTTTTTTTTTAACATTTCAATGGTTTTTGGAGTACAGGTGGAGTTTGGCTACATGGAGAAGTTCTTTACTGGTGATTGCTGAGATTTTGGTGCACCCATCGAAATTGTATGATGTGGTACATTGACTACCCTGTACCTAACACGTAGTCTTTTATCCTTCACCTCCTCCCCAACCTTTCCCCCTGAGTCCCCAAAGTCCATTACATCATTCTTATGCCTTTCAATCCTCATAGCTTAGCTCCCACTTACAAGGGAGAACATATGACATTTAGTTTTCCATTCTTCAGTTACCTCACTTAGAATAATGGCCTCCAGCTCCATCAAGTTGCTGTAAAAGACATCATTTTGTTTCTTGTTATGGCTGAGTAGTGTTCCATGATGTGGCTATACCACATTTTCCTTATCCACTTTTTGGTCAATGGGTACTTGGGTTGGTTCCACATCTTTGCAACTGTGAATTGTACTGCTGTAAACATGTATGTGCAAGCGTCTTTTTCATGTAATGACTTCTTTTCCTTTGTGTAGATACCCAGTAGTGGGATTGCTGGATGGAATGGTAGTTCTGCTTTTAGTTCTCTAAGATATCTCCATTACTGTTTTCCATAGTGTCAACCAATCATTTTTGAGGGTGCCCTACCCTGTTCAGTTGGTTGTACATCAGCAGGAAACCCAATAGATGATTGCCAAGTCCTTTCAGAGCTTAGAATCCAACAAGAGAAGAAAGATAATAAACAAAAATAAATGTGTGCTGTGTCAGGCATTAGGAAGAGGAACAAGGCAAGGTGAGATGGTAGAGAAGGTGGAGGGAGGCAGCTATTTTAGGAAGGGAGATCAGGAAAGTCTCTGGAGAGAGAGCATTTGAACAGAAAGTGCTGAAGGAGTGAGAGAACTGGAAATGAGGCTCACTGCAGCAAAGACTCCGGACTGAGAGCACAGCAAAATCAAATCCCCCAGAGGGAACAAGCCTGAGCAAATGTGCTGGAGAGTCATAATGGCTGGAATCAACAGCCACCCTGTGTGGGAGAAGGTACAAAGCAAAGGAGAGAGGTAGCAGGAGCCGGATCTCATGAGGTCATGTCATAGGCCACTGAGAGGGTTTTTTCTGACTCTGATAACTGTGTGGGCTTGGAAGAACAATGTTGGTGGTTACTGACATAGCTTGATGTATTAGTTACCCGCTGCTGTGTAACAAACCACCTCAAAACTTAATGGCTCAAAACAACAACAGACATTTATCATCTCAGTTTCTGTGGATCAGGAATTTGGAAGTGAGCTAGCTGGGAGGTTCTCTCTCAGGGTCTCTTATGGCATTGTGGTTCGGATGTGGGCCAGGTCCGCAGTCATTTAAAAGCTTAGCTAGGGCTAAAGAGTCTACTACCAGGATGGCCAACATACAAGGCTGGCGAATCAGCTCTGGCTGTTGGCAGGAGGCCTTGGTTACTCCACAAGGCTGCTTGAACATCCTCACATGGTAGCCGGCTTCCCTTCGAGGAGGTGACCCAAGAGAAAGCAAGGCAGAAGCCACAAGATCTCTTACAACCCAGCCTCAGAAGTCACACAGCCGTGTCTGCCATATCTCACTGGTTCCATGGCCCTCTTCAACATGGGAGGAAACCACAAGGGAATGAACACCAGTTGGCCAGGGTCAGAGAGGACCGTCTTGGGGTCTGGCTATTGCACCCTATCTTATTTTAGGGTCTCCAGGAAACCTCTCACTAATTTGCTATTGTACAGACAAGTTCTCCTGGAACCAGAGAAGAGAAAGATTTCAGCAAAAACAGCATATGTTTTCTCAGGAGAAGACAATCTCCATGATTCGAATCTCTTGGTTGCCAATTTTTTTTGAAGTCTATTCTCAGATTTCACTTTTGTTCTTTTCATTATTTCATGCAACAAGTATGTTCTGTTTGTCTCTTCTGCTGGACAGTACAGTGAGAGGATGAAGAAATCAGAAACAGTCAGGGGTGCAGAACGAGGTTGGGAGATAGGCCTAAGGTTAGGCACAAAGGCAGAGCCTGACCAAATACAGACAAGCACCTGAACTCAGGGAAGAAAGAGACAATACATTAATTAACAAAGACATGATTTCAGAGAGAAATTTGCTCTGTGAAGAATTTAAAATAAAAGAATGTGATCTTTTAGACAGGATGCTCTGGAAATGAGATGAGAATATTGGATCTGAAAACCGAATGAGGAGAAGTGAAGTGTCTGGGGAAGGGAACAGCAGGTGCAAAGGCCCTGGCTGGGTACAGGCCAGGCCACTTGGAGACCATTAACAATCAGATTCCAAGACATTGCCTGGGGCTGTTTCTCAGAACATGGAATGACTATATATATATATATATTTTTTTTTTTTTTTGAGACAGAGTCTTGCTCTGTTGCCCAGGCTGGAGTGCAGTGGCTGGATCTCAGCTCACTGCAAGCTCCGCCTCCTGGGTTTACGCCATTGTCCTGCCTCAGCCTCCCGAGTAGCTGGGACTATAGGTGTCCACCACCACGCCTGGCTAGTTTTTTTGTATTTTTTAGTAGAGACGGGGTTTCACCATGATAGCCAGGATGGTCTCGATCTCCTGACCTCGTGATCCGCCCGTCTTGGCCTCCCAAAGTGCTGGGATTACAGGCTTGAGCCACCGCGCCCAGCCGAATGACTATATATTTTTAAAGGTCAGTCCAAGGGGGCCCTCCTCTCCACCAATGAGTTGGTTGGGTTCCCATTTTCTGGCTCTTCCTTAGGTGCATTTCCTTAGGTGCATTCTTGGGCAAGTCACTTCACCTCTCTGTGCCTCAGTTTTCCTACCTGTAAAATTAGGGTATTAATTATGCCCACTTCAAAAGTTGTTTATAGAATTAAGAGGAAAAGCGAGTCAAAGTAATTTAGTCTAGGACGAGGAACATAGTATGTCTCAAATATATTTCTCTAATTAATCCTCTGGTCCTTCTGATCCCTCTGCCTGTTCTGGTTCAGGCGAGCAAGTCTCCTACCACCTGGGTTTGGGAATGCAGCCTTTTCTCCCACATCTGACATTTTCTGGACAAGGGTCGCAATCTTCCTTGGTCCCCTGGCTTGTGGCCATCATCTGTATTTCTCGGTCATTCACACCTCCATGAATCTGCGCTTTCTCTAGATGACTCTTTGCACCTCCGGGCACCTATCCATGTTTCCTTGTGTGCCCTGCACCTCCCGGGGGTTGGGGATGCAGGTAGACCAGATGGATAGGCCACTGCTTTAGGGACCTTTGTTGCAGTACAGTGAGGCTTATTCAAAAGAAACAAATACAGAGAGCTCAGATTCTGATAAATGGAAGAAAAATATTGAGGAAGATGGACTTGAGTCAATACTAACGTCTCAATGTTGGTTAGTCAATTATAACAAATGTAGCACCCCAAAACAAGATGCTGATAGTAGGGGAAGCTGGGTTGGTGTGGACTGTATGAGAACTCTCTGTAGTTTGTGCTTAATTTTTCCATAAACCTAAACTTGCTCTAAAAATAAAGTCTTAATTTTTAAAAAGTTGCTGAAACTGAGTATTTTGTGAACCTATGAGGGAAGAAAGGAAATATTACAAAATTTACATTTTTATTCATTCTGTTATCATTTCATTTTAATGATTTACAATTGCATTTTTCCTGCAACTCTTGCCTCTGCAGGGTTATAATTACATTTTATAGCATATTGGTAAATGAACTGTGACATTTAATATTTTTTTAGAAAACAAACTCTCCATGATATTTGAAAAGAAAACAAATAGAGAGAGTGAGAAAAGCAGCAAGTGGCAGGGAGGGTGGAGTTTCTTTTTTTTTTCTTTTTTTTTTTTTGAGGTGGAGTCTTGCTCTGTCGCCCAGGCTGGAGTGCTGTGGCCGGATCTCAGCTCACTGCAAGCTCCGCCTCCCGGGTTTACGCCATTCTCCTGCCTCAGCCTCCCGAGTAGCTGAGACTACAGGCGCCGCCACCTCGCCCGGCTAGTTTTTTGTATCTTTTAGTAGAGACGGGGTTTCACCGTGTTAGCCAGGATGGTCTCGATCTCCTGACCTCGTGATCCGCCCGTCTCGGCCTCCCAGAGTGCTGGGATTACAGGCTTGAGCCACCGCGCCCGGCCGGGGCCTCTCTGTAACACTGGAGAGTGCGGAGGGGACACAGTGAGCCTGTGTTCAGCCCCCAGGCCATGATGTGGGTGATAGAGTATGGGGGAGGGACGGTCAGTCAAGTTGGGGGCCAGGGGACACTCAAGACACCTTCGCAGGAGGTAAACAGGCCTTGTCGGTCAACAGAAACGTGGAGGAAGCAGAGTGGGGTGACTAGTGTCTGTGTATTAAAGTGAGACCCAGTGCGATTCCCTACAAGCTGTGCATCCTGGAGAAGCTTCCTTCCCCTCTCCGTGCTCCAGTTCCCTCTGGTGCAAAAACAGAGAAGAAACATGGTTCCTCCTTCCAGGCATTGCAGTCACACAGCTTGAGTGTGCATCTTGGCTTTTCCACCTCTCAGCTGGTGTCTTAGGCATTTTCCTTAATATCAGTTTCCAAATCTGTGTGTTGAAGATACAAACAGTTCCTCTCACACAGGCGTTGTGTGCGGATTCAAAGAATTTTATGTAAATTTTAAAAATATAATTATATGTAAAGTATCTAATTATATATAAACTAAAATGTAGATTTATAGAAAATGTAAGTCACGAGAGTGCCTGGCACATAGTAAGCGATCAGTTAATGCTGCTGTTATTGTAAACACAGCTCCCTTTTTGAGGCTGATCAATATAATATTTGCAAATTACTTAGCAGAGGTGTGGTACCAAGAAGCCTTCAAAAGCTGCTCGCTGCTACCTGTGTCGTCATGTCCTCTGTGTGATCTAACTCTGCTGTTACATTTTGGAAAGCCTGGGCACAGAGGTCACCTCGGTGTTCATTTCCAATCCACCTGAAACTGGTTGTGGTGGAAAGTGTGAGGGTAAATTCTGATAGGACTGTATTTACATGGTTAACATTTTCTGTTCAGTCTTGATTGCGGACTTCATATTTTAATTTGTTTTTTTGAAAAATAATACGTGCTCAAACAATTCCAAAGGTGATGCAGAGAAGAACCTTTCTCTCAGTCTTGATCCCTCATCCTCCTAGTTCTCCCATTTGTCATTTCACACGTTTCCTTCTCTCTTTTCTTCCTCCTTGCCTTCCTTCCTCCTTCTCTTCATTCTTTCTTTCCTCCCTTCCTTCCTTCTCTCTCCCTATCTTTTTCTTTCTTACTTTCTATTATTAATCTATTGGTATCAACACATATCATCTATCTATTGTCTGTCTATTCTGTGTATGTCTATTCATCCATCAATCATCCATCTATATATCTTATCTACCTATCTATCTGTCATCTATCTAGCTATTTATCAAGTATTTATCAATCATCTATCTTATCTATTACATACATATCTATCCATCTGTTGATCTTTCATGTCTTATCTACCTATCTGCCATATCTATCTATCTATCTATCTATCTATCTATCTATCTATCTATCTGTCTATCCAGTCATCTATATCCAAACCATAATCTTCCCTCTTGTTTTAACCAATGAAAGCATCTAATATATCCGCTTTGGGGCCTACTTTTTACTTAATGATATATTTTGGGGACTATTCTGCAGGCCCTTCCCCTCCCTTGCTTCAGCTGCAGCTTCCGTGGCCAATCCTGAGACTACCTCCCTCACCACAACAGGTAAAAGCTTTCAAGAGTATTCAGGTTGGATCAGCGGGCACCAGGTAGGCCAGGTTGTGCTTGTGTGATGGGCCAGCAGCTCAATGTCTCCAGCTGCATCCATGTTGCTGCAAAGGACAAAATTTCATTCTTTTTCATGGCTGTGTAGTATTCCATGGTGTATACGTACCACATGTTCTTTTCTTTTCTTTTCTTTCTTTTTTTTTTTTTTTTTGAGACGGAGTCTTGCTCTGTCGCCCAGGCTGGAGTGCAGTGGCTGGATCTCAGCTCACTGCAACCTCCGCCTCCCGGGTTCACGCCATTCTCCTGCCTCAGCCTCCCTAGTAGCTGGGACCACAGGCGCCGGCCACCTCGCCCGGCTAATTTTTTGTATTTTTAGTAGAGACGGGGTTTCACCGTGTTAGCCAGGATGGTCTTGATCTCCTGACCTCGTGATCTGCCCGTCTCGGCCTCCCAAAGTGCTGGGATTACAGGCTTGAGCCACCGCGCCCGGCCTTCTTTTTTTTTTTTTTTTTGAGATGGAGTCTCACTCTGTTGCCCAGGCTGGAGTGCAGTGGTGCAATCTTGGCTCATCACAACTTCCGACTCCCAGGTTCAAGCGATTCTCCTGCCTCAGCCTCCTGAGTAGCTGGGACTACAGGTGCATACCACCATGCCTGGCTAATTTTTGTACTTTTAGTAGAGATGGGGTTTCACTATGTTGGTCAGGCTGGTGTCGAACTCCTGACCTCATGATCTGCCTGCCTTGGCCTCCCAAAGTGCTGGGATTACAGGCGTGAGCCATGCGCCTGGCCACCACATGTTCTTTATCCAATCCACCACTCATAGGAACCATTTTAGCTGTTGTGAATAGTCCATTTTGCTATTGTGAATAGTGCTGCGATGAACATTTGGGTGCATGTGTCTTTTCGGTAGAATACTTTATTTTCTTTTGGGTTTATATCCTATAATGTCTATAGGTCAATAATGGATGCTAGGTCAAATGGTAGTTCAGCTCTTGGTTCTTTGAGAAATCTCCAGTGACTGGACTAATTTATACTCCCAGCAGTGTATAAATATCCCCTTTTCTCCACAACTTCACCAGCATCTGTTATTTTCTGACTTTTTAAAAACAGCTATTCTGACTTGTGTGAGATGGTACCCCATGGTGGTTTCGATTTGCATTTCTCTGATGATTAGCGATGCTATTTTTTCTTGTGTTTGTTGGCCACTTGAATGCCCTCTGTTGGCAAGTGTGTATTCATGTCTTTTACCCACTTTTAATGGGATTATTTTGTTCTTGCTTGTTGATTTGCTTAAATTCCTTATAGATTCTGGGTATTAGACCGTTGTCAGATGCGCAGGTTATTAATATTTTCTCCCATTCTGTAGGTTGTCTGTTTATTCCCTTGATAGTTTCTCTTATTGTGCAGAAGCTTTTCAGTTTAATTAGGTCCACTTGTCAGTTTCTGTTTTTTTTTTGACTGTTGTTGTTGCAATTGCTTTTGAAGACTTAGCTGTAAATTCTTTGCTGAGGCCAATATCAAGAATGGTATTTCCTTTTAGGATCTTTTACGGTTTTGAGATCTTACATTTAAGCCTTGAATCCATCTGGAGTTAGTTTTTTATACGGTGACAGACAGGTGACTTGTTTCAGTCTTCTGCGTATGGCTATCCCAGTGCCATTTACTGAATGGGAAGTCCTTTTCTCATTGCTTGTTTTTGTCAACTTTGTCAAAGAGCGGATAGTTGTAGGTGTGTGGATTTATTTCAGCACTCTGTATTCTGCTCTGTGGTCTATGTGTCTATTTTTGTACCAGTACCATGGTGTTTTGGTTACTCTAATTTTGTAGTATAGTTTAAAGTCGGGTAATGTGATGCCTCCAGCTACGTCTTTTTTGCTTCAGATCGTATTGGCTATTCAGGCTCTTTTTTGGTTCCATATGAATTTTAAAATAGTTTTTTTCTAATTATGTGAAAAATGATGTTGATAGTTTGATGGGAATAGCATTGAATCTGTAAAATTGTTTTGAGCAGTATGGCCACTTAAACAATAGTGATTCTTCCTATCCATGAGCATGTAATGTTTTTCCATTTACTTGTGTTATCATCGATTTCTTTCAGCACTATTTTGTGGTTCTTGTAGAGGTCTTTCACCTCCTTGGTTAGAAATATTCATAGGTATTCTTTTTTTGGTGTGGCCATGGTAAATGCGATTGTATTCTTGATTTGCCTCCCATCTAGAACGTTACTGGTTTATAGAAATGCTACTCATTTTTGTACACTGATTTTGGGATGATACCTTTCTTTTTCCATCTTGATCCTCATCTATCCTCCCTATCCTGAGTTTTCATTCTCTGGACCAGGGATCAGAAAACTATTCTTTCCGCAGGCCGCATCTGGCTCCACAGATCTTTGTAAATACAGTTTTATTGGGACACAGTCATGCCCATTCATTACGAATTGTCTGTGACTGCTTTTGCCCTCACAATGGCTGAGCTGAGTAGTAGGTTCTTTAGAAGAAAAGTCTGCACAAAAGTCTAGCGACAAATCCAATTTCCAGTCCTGTTTCCTTGCAGAGCTATTATGTACATATATCAGCACCAGTATATACCCTTATCCTTACTTCCTTCTCCTCTTTTAAAAACACAGCAAGAAGCCCAGCATTGCATCTTGTGCTACTTTGCTTTTGTCGCTTAACGCCACATCTTGGTGACAACCTTATATCATCAATACACAAAGACATTTTTTCATCCTTCTTTATGTCCATAGAACATTGCATTTGCAGATTTCCGATAATTTCACTGACACGTTTCCTGATGAGTTTCTATTACAATATTAGTAATAGTCTGGTACACTGAACAATCTTATTGCACAGATGCTACGTTGCCGAATCTTGCTCTAACTTCTGGATGAACTCGGAGAATTTAATTGCAGTATTTAATTCAAGGTTATGTGTGTTTGCAGTTTAGATAAGTATTGACCAATCACCTCTGGGCCAGAGGGAACATGTGCATGTGATTTTTCTAGACGCTTGCAAATTCCTTCTCCTACACGTTGTTATGCTGGGGATTTTGGATTTCATTGTAGGTTCACTGGAGGCCACTGGAAAGTTGTAAGTCCAAATGGCAAGGAGAGGCAATATCATCTATTTTACAACTTAAAGCTCTCCCTCTGGCTCCTGTTGGGAAGGTGGAGGACCCAGGGCCTGGTGTGGAGGTGGGGAGCCCCATGAGGAAGGTGCTGTGGTCTTGTAGGGGAGAGATCTCAGTGCCCTGGTCCAGGGTGCCAGCAATGAAGATGGAGTGTGGAAGTTGGATTTGGGGAGTTCAGGAAGTGGACCCGTCCCAAGAGGCAGGACAGGGAAGATGAGGCGAGGGAGTAACAGGTCAGGAGTGATCGGTCCATGCAGCCGCAGTGGCCTCTGTGATGCTGGGATGGTCGCAAAGGAACAGGCCAGCCTGCATATCCAGCCCCCAGGGCAGAATGCTGCTGTTGAAGGTGAGGGGGATTCTGCAAGGCTGGGTGTATTAGTCAGGGTCCTCTAGAGGGACAGAACTAATCGGATATATATATAGGGAGTTTATTAAGTCTCATTCTGAGGTACTGGGGTTTAGGACTTCAATATGAATTTGGAGGGTTCACAATTCAGCCCATGACAGTGATTTTCTGTGAATGAAAGGAATGAAAAAGAGGGAAGCATCTCTGCTTTCAGGGAACACACTGGGATGAACGGAGAACCACAGTTACCAGGAGAGCAAAAATTGTTTTTAAAAAAGAATAGGCCAGGTGTGGTGGCTCATGCCTTTAATCCCAGCACTTTGGGAGGCCGACGGGGGCGGATCACTTGAAGTTAGGAGTTTGAGACCAGCCTGGCCAACATGGTGAAACCCCATCTCTACTAAAATACAAAAATTAGCTGGGTGTGGTGGTGCACGCCTGTAATGCCAGCTACTTGGGAGGCTGAGGCAGCAGAATCGCTTGAACCCAGGAGGCAGAGGTTGCAATAAGCTAAGATTGCACCACTGTACTCTAGCCTGGGTGACAAGAGCAAGACTCTGTCTCCAAATAATAATAATAATAATAATAATAATAATAATAATAATAAAAATAAAAAGAATATTTCAGCTAATAATAAATAGTAAAACAAAAAAAAGGACACAAATAAATATAGCAGGCTAACATGGACTTCTGTAATATTGTGAGAGGAAGTGCAGTTTTCTAACCAAGAGATCTTCATTCAACTGGGGTAAACCCCAGGAATCCGTGCTCTCCCCAGCCTCCCCCACATCCCGGGGATTCTCCTAGCTGCACCTCTACCTGTCCCTGTGGAAATCCCAGCACATGCAGCCAGAAACGGGCCACGTGCTTTACAAACAACATCCAGTTCTTGCAATGACCCAATGAGCTAGAAGAGACTGTTCTCCCAAATTGAGAAGCTACATCCCCTCTCGTTTTGTTTTTGTTTTTGTTTTGTTTTTTTTTGACAGGGTCTCACTCTGTTGCCCAGGCTGGAGTGCATTTGTGCAGTTATGGCTCAGTGCAGCCTCAACCTCCCAGGCTCAAGCAAGCCTCTCGCCTCAGCCTTCTGAGTAGCAGGGACCGCAGGTGCGCACCACCACTCCTGGCTAATTTTTTTTTGTTGACGCAGGGTCTCGCTACATTGCCCAGGTTACTCTCAAACTCCTGGCCTCAAGCAATCCTCCCACCTCGTCCTCCCAAAGTGCTGGGATTGCAGGCATGAGCCACCATGCTTGGCCTGTCCCTCCTTTTAATTATCCAGCCACATATACATCTGCATCTACCCTGCATCCTGGCTGGCCCCTCACTGTCTGTCTGCAGAGCCTGAGGGCGTTCTCTGCCCCTCTTCTCAGCTCCTCCCCTTCCCCTTCTCAATGAGGTTTCCATGGCAATGCCTAATTGCTCCATCCTTTCTGCTGTTCGTCCATTCATTAGGAGAAAATTGGATTTCATGTGTTTCCCATGAATTTCTCCGATTACTGGGAAAAGCGCAGAAGGTTTTCCTGTCCGTATTCCTCGTGAGAAACATCACCTGTTCATCTCTGTATGCACTTTTCTCATTTTCGTTGACTTGTGAAATGTTATAGTTCATTGTGTGATGAGGCAAAACTTGTTCCTTCTCACATTGTTTACAAGTGTTCATTTTCAGGGTGTTAGGAACGTGATTGTTGTTTATCTGTCACTGCCCTAGTATTGAAACCCTGTGTTTTAGCCCATTCGGGCTGCTACAACAAAATACCGTAGTCTGAGTGGCTTATAAGCAACAGACATTGATTTCTCACAGTTCTGGAGGCTGGAAGTTCAAGTTGAAGGCACCGGCAGGGGCAGCGTCTGCTGAAGGCCCATTTCCAGGAGCACAGGTGGCCTCTTCTCACCGTGTCTTCGCATGGTAGGGGGGCAAAGGCGCTCATGCCCTGATCACTTCCTTGGGGCCCCCGCCTCCTAACACCTCCGCCTTGTGGGTTAGGGTTGCAACAGAGGAATTCGGTGGGAGGAGGCACCGACATTCAGATCATAGCATCCCCTTAGAATCCTGTCTCTCAATTATTATTTGTTTCCTGCCTCTGTGAAGATCTGATGGAAGAATTTTCTAATAGAAGCTCTTATAAATACTAACTTCTCATCAATTTTTAATGGATTTGTGGCTGAAGGTTTAAAGTAGACCTCTAACTTGAGTTAGTTAAAACCCTGTAGTTACTTTGTTTTGTTTTGTTTTGTTTTTTTGAGATGGAGTCTTGCTCTATCACCCAGGCTGGAGTGCAATGGTGCGATCTCAGCTCACTGCAACCTCCATCTCCTGGGTCCAAGCGATTCTCCTGCCTCAGCCTCCCAAGTAGCTGGGATAACAGACATGCACTATCACGCCCAGCTAATTTTGTATTTTTAGCAGAGACTGGGTTTCACCATGTTGGTCAGGCAGGTCTCGAACTCCTGACCTCAGATGACCCACCCTCTTCGACCCCCCAAAGTGCTGGGATTACAGGTGTGAGACACTGCGCCCGGTGCGGTTAATAATTTTCTTGTGTGTCCTTCCAGAGTTGTTGTTTGTGTGAGTGTCTTTATGTGCATTTATTTCTAACCATATATATATATATATTTACAACAAATAGCATTTTCATATATACCATTTAAGATCTGGCTTATACGAATACTAATAACATTGTACAGCATTCTTTAGCACTCTGCCTTTTCTCCCTATTACACTGGTTTCCATGACAGCAGTCTGAGTTTACCTCAATCCCCCATGGCCATGAGAGCTGGGGAGGGCTGAAATTGAGCCCTGAAATAATGGACCAGAAATTGGCCCAGCTGGAGGGATAGAAGGGCGGAGACAAGGACTCGAGGCCAAGGGTTTTTATCCACTGCCAGTGCCTGTGATTTATGTATGTTAAATCGTGTCCTTGGATGAGGACTCTATGGAAGGGAAAAACCAGATTGTGTGCAACCTCTACAGGCTCAGAAATCGATTTCTTTTTTTTTCTTTCTTTTCTTTTGTTTTTCCTTTTTGAGACAGGGTCTCACTCTGTGGCCCAGGCTGGAGTGCAGTGGCGCGATCACAGCTCACTGCAACCTCAACCTCCCCAGGCTCAAGTGATCCTCCTGCCTCAGCCTCCTGAGTAGCTGGGACGACAGGCATGTGCTACCACATCTGGCTAATTTTTTGTTTTTTGTAGAGACAGGGTCTTGCTATGTTGACCAGGCTGGTTTCAAACTCCTGGGCTCAAGTGATCCTCCCTCCTTGGTCTCCCAAAGTGCAAGTATTACAGGCATGAGCCACCAGGCCTGGCCAGAAATCTTAGTTTTCTAGTCAGCTTTGCAGGTGTCTGAGACATCGTCTCATCGTTCACTCATCTTCTCCTTTATTTCTGTCCTCATTTTGGGGATAGTGACTAATGTCTCTGTATTGGCCGTTCACTCCTGCATGCCTAGGAACAAAGCTGTGGACAGTCACACGTTCACAGTAGCAAGAGGCGGAAGCAGCCCAAGGGTCCATTGACAGGGGAGTGGGTAACAAAGTGTGGTCCCTCTGTTCGGGGGAATATTACTCAGCCTTCAAAAGGAAGGAAACTCTGACACACACTGCAGCTTGGATGAACCTTGAGGACGTGACGCTCAGTGAAACAAGCCAGGCACAGAAGAACAAATACTGCATGGTTCCACTTACACGAGGTGTCTTGAGTCATCAAATTCATACATACAAAGAGTAGAATGGTGGCTGCCAGGGGCTGGGAGGAGTTGTTTAAGGGCTACAGAGTTTCAGTTTTAGATGATGGAAAGTTCTGGAAATGGACAGTTGTGATGGCTGCACAACAATGGGAATAGACTAATACCACTCAACTCTGCATTTTAACATGGTTCAAATGCTGCAGTTTTGTTTTGTTTTGTTTTGAGATGGAGTTTTGCTCTTGTTGCCCAGGCTGAAGTACAATGGTGTGATCCTGGCTCACTGCTACCTCCGCCCCACCCAGGGTTCAAGCGAATCTCCTGCCTCAGCCTCCTGAGTAGCTGGGATTACAGGCGCGCACCAACACGCCTGGCTAATTTGTGTATTTTTAGTAGAGACGGGGTTTAGTAGTCACATTTGCCAGGCTGGTCTCGAACTCCTGACCTCAAGTGATCCACCGGCCTTGGCCTCCCAAAGTGCTGGGATTATAGGCGTGAGCCACTGCGCCTCGCCCTCAAATGGTACATTTTATGGTACCTGTATTTTGCCACAATTAAAATTGTTAAGGAAAAAACCTCAAATCCCCACAGCAGATGGAAACAAAACCAAACAGAAACAGCCATCATTGCGGGGAAGAGGGAGATGTGGAGTGAAAAACAAAACAAAATAGAGCAAGCATCACTAACGTTTTAACAAATACAAAGATTACGATGTTACAAACAAAAATAAACAGTGGTTTAGCCAGGCAGTGAAAGGATAAAGACCAGAAAATAAATTATTGAAAAAGTCAGAGGCCGGGCGCGGTGGCTCAAGCCTGTAATCCCAGCACTTTGGGAGGACGAGGCGGGCAGATCACCTGAGGTCAGGAGTTCGAGACCAGCCTGGCCAACACAGTGAAACCTCGTCTCCACTAAAAATACAAAAATTAGCCAGGTGTGGTGGCATGTGCCTGTGATCCCAGCTACTCGGGAGGCAGAGGCAGGAGAATTGCTTGAATGTGGGAGGCACAGCTGAGATTGCACCACTGCACTCCAGCCTTGGTGACAGAATGAGACTCCATCTCAAGAAAAAAAAAAAAAGGAAAGGTCAAAATAGTGGTTATGTCCAGGGGGCTGGCGGGGTGGATGGGGGCAGCAGAGGGAGGAAGGGGGTTGTAGATGGGCAGGATTGGGGGTTCTGGGAACCCTAGTCTCTCAGAAAGCTGTTGCTGTCGTGTATTCACCTGTTCCAGTGAACTTCATGCACAGTTTTTTCCCGTATTTTAAACTTCACAATAAGAAAATGGATAACCAATTTTAACTTGTGGATGATTCTTTGCTGTAAGAAAAAACAATTCTTTGACATTTGAAAGAGAAGAAAGGTGAACATTTATTTCCCTTGTGGAAGACGCCTTGTTGGAAAGGGGGAGGGAGACTGTCTCGTGGCACTTTTAGAGAGTTGTGCCTTGCGGAGAATCATGACTCAGGCATAGTGAGTCATTTCTCAAATTACATGAATAGTGCAGCCGTGTGAGGATCTGCTCAGGTTGGGACTTGGCAAATGAAGACTGCTATTAGCAATTCCGTAGAAAAGTGTTTTTGTGCTGAGATTCAAGACACGACATTTATCATTTAAATGTCAGAGTCTTAAACCGGAATGTCACCGTAAAATAGCAATTACTGGGAAAGAAAGAACATGCGTGCCCACTCAGTAACCCAGGAGAGAGATTGATGAGAAAATCACGTACGGTTTTAAACAGCTGCTTTATCAAATATTAGATTTTCTTCTCAATAAATCGAATACGTTTTCCTCAGGATGTTCCGGGAATTAAGGACCATATTTACTCCTTATACCAGTGCAGAATTAGGATGACATAGGCCACTTCCTGAACCTAAAATATCATAGCCCGAAGCTAATCGTATTATTTGAAAAGGGAGGCTGGGTGCTTCAAACATCCTCAGAGAAGGTTGAGGGATTGACTGAAAGCAAGATGTAGCGATACAGGCATATTCAGGGATTCCTGAGATGACCCACAGAGAGGTTTCCAAACACACAGGTTGTGGGGTCCTTTTACCTCCTAGGTAAAAGGTGGCCTGCATGCCTTAGGCTAGCATCTCCTTGAACAGCTATGCCCAGACCTAAGCTTTCTTTCTTTTTTTTGAGACAGGATCTCCCTCCGTCACCCAGGCTGGAGTGCAGTAGTGTGATCACAGCTCACTGTAGCCCTAATCTCCCCACACTCACGCGATCATCCCACCTCAGTCTCCCGAGTAGCTGGGACTCCACGCATGCGCCACCACGCCTGGCTAATCTATGTATTTTTTTGTAGAGATGGGGTCTTGCTGTGTTGCCCAGGCTGGTCTTAAATTCCTGGGCTCAAACAATCCTCCTACCTTGGCCTTCCAAAGTACTGGGATTGCGGGTATGAGTCACTTCGCCGGGCCTATAATTCTTTTTATGGACATAGGTTTTCATTTCTTTGAGGCAAATGCCTAGGAGTGAAATGAGACAGTCAAAGGTTATTTATACAGTTGATATTCTCAGAAATACTCAGACTGTCTGCAATGGTTTCACCATTATATACCTTCATCTGTGATGTGTGAAAATTCCAGTTACTTCACCAATATTCAATGCTTCGGTTTTTTGCATTTTTTTTATTTTTTTGAGACAGAGTCTTGCTCTGTTGCCCAGGCTGGAGTGCAGTGGCACGATCTCGGCTCACTGCAAGCTCTGCCTCATGGGTTCATGCCATTCTTCTGCCTCAGCTTCCAGAGTGGCTGGGACTACAGGCGCCCCCCACCACACCTGGCTAATTTTTTGTATTTTTAGTAGAGATGGGTTTCACCTTGTTATCCAGGATTGTCTCAATCTCCTGACCTGGTGATCCGCCCGCCTTGGCCTCCCAAAGTGCTGGGATTACAGGTGTAAGCCACTGCACCTGGCCCTGTCTTTTGTATTTTAGCCATCCTAGTAATTGTGAAATATTATCTTATTTTGGATTTAATTTGCATTTCTCTGTCGGCTAATTGTGTTGTACATCTTTGCATGTGTTTATTGTCCATTTGCATATTTTCTTTTCTTTTCTTGTTTTCTTTTTTTTAATTGAGATGGAGTCTTGCTCTGTCACCCAGGCTGGAGTGCAATGGCATGATCTTGACTCACTACAACTTCTGCCTCTCGAGTTCAAGTGATTCTCCTGCCTCAGCCTCCCGAGTATCTGGGATTACAGCTGCCCACCACCATGCCTGGCTAATTTTTGTATTTTTAGTAGAGATGGCATTTTGCCATGTTGGCCAGGGTGGTCTCAAACTCCTGACCTCAGGTGATCCACCTGCCTTGGCCTCCCAAAGTGCTGGGATTACAGGCACGAGCTACCACGCCCGGCCTATATTTTCTTTTGTAAAGTTCCAATTCGAGTTTCTTGCTCATTTTTAATTGAATTGTCCCTTTATTACTGACTTAGGCATTTTTTTCATATTCTGGTTATAAGTCCTTTTGCAGACATATGTATTATAAATATAATCCCCCACCATGCGTATTGCATATTCGTTCCTTAATGGAATATCTTGGCGAATAGAATTTTTTTTAATGTAATTCAGTTTACTGACTGTTTAATAGTGAGCTTTTATTTGTCTCCTAATATTTGCCTATTCCAATGTCATGAAGATATTTTTCTATATTTCCTTCTGGAAGATTTCAATATTTAGGTCTATAATCCCATCTTAAAAAGTTATATATGTGTTCCAGAATGCTTAGTTGAAAAGACTTTCCATTCCCCGTCAAGTTCCATGGCCTTTGTCAAGAATCAATTGACCGTGGATGTGTGTCTGGACTCTGTTCTATTGATATGTTTCTCCATGTGCTGTTACCTCACTGTCTTGATTATTGTAGCTTTATAAAATCTTGACATCAGATGAAGTCCTCCAATTTTGTTCTTTCTTTTGGTTTTCCTAATTTTTGGGGGGCCAATTGTAGATCCTTTGTCATTCCACATAGACTCTAGAATCAGTGGGTCAATTTCTACAAAATATGGCACTGGGTAGTTGACTGGGATTACAGTACCCTGGGAGCTTGGCCATCCTAACATTGCCAGATCTCCTCATCCATGAACATCACATGTCTATTTACTTAAGTCTTATTTAACTTCTCTTTGCAATGATGTGTGCTCTATTAGAGTACACACCTTCTGTATATTTTGTTAGATATTGCATAGTTTTAGATAGAAATGTGGTTGGTATTTTTAAAATTTCATTTCCAATTGTTTACTGATGATTGCTTTCAAAAGTTTGCTTATTTTTTCCATTAATTAAACCTGTAAATAATCTTATATTTATTAATCTTTTTCTTTCCAGACCCTGTTATACTATTTTGGAACACCTTAATGCACATATCTTATAAATGTTAACCTCTAGCCCATTTGATAATGGTTATGGTGACATTTATAAAATAGCACTCTAATAGAACCGTTAATATCACATAAATAGTTGTTTTTACTCTTGCATATCTGCGTATTCATTTCAAACAAAGTACAAATTGCTAAGCAGAACAAAAATAATTCTTTCTCCCACCTCTGAGTTTTGTTCTTTCACTTCTCCCTTCCAGTGACAATTTTTCTTTTCTTTTCTTTTTTTTTTGAGACGGTGTCTCACTCTGTCTCCCAGGCTGAAGCACAGTGACTCGATCTCGGCTCACTCTAACCTCCGCCTCCCAGGTTGAAGTGATTCTCCTGCCTCAGCCTCCTGAGTAGCTGGGACTACAGGTGTGCACCACCATGCCCAGCTAATTTTTGTATTTTAGTAGAGATGGGATTTCACTATGTTGGTCAGGCTGTTCTCAAGCTCCTGACCTCATGATCCACCCTCCTTGGCCTCCCAAGGTGCTGGGATTACAGGTGTGAGCCACCGCACTCGACCTCCAGTGGCAGTTTTTCTAATGCCAGTTTCTAGTGCCAGTGTTTTGCCCCAGCGTTTTACATATGTATGCATGCAAAAATGTTCTAATATAGTATGCAAATATTATCATGCACAATCTATTATGCACATGTTATTATGCATAATGGGTTATTCATAAACTGCTGTGTATAATTACACTCTGATGCACATTCTGCAAAGTGATAGTATGTACTTTTTGGCACTTGTCTTTCACCACGTGACAATTCATCTTGGGCATTGTTCTCTATCAATATGGTTAGAACTTCATTCTCTTTTATTGTAGCAGAATCTTCCAAAGTGTGAGGATACTAAGATTTATTTAGCCAGCTGCCCTTCTATGGACAATGAAGTAATTTCCATTATTCTGGTCTAGAAAAGCTGCAGAAAATAATGACACACAGATCATATGTGGCATTTATTTGGGCATACCTGCAGGGTATATTCTAGAAGTGATAGTGTTCAGTGAAAGGAAATATGCACCTTTGAAATAACTTTTGACGCATCGTATATTTATTCAAAACATGTACGTTGAGCATTGGTAATGACCCAATACTGTTCAGATCCCAGAAACACACAGACAGGGTCTCAGTGCTCAGGAGTTTACCAGTTCACCCAGAGAACAACAACAAAACCGGTGAACAAGCAAAACGAATAAATAAGCCAAGTAAGTTCAAACACGGATGACGGTGACAGAAACAAGATGAGGAGACAAAGGGAAAGAGAGCCACAGAGGGGAGCTGGGGGAAGCTGCTTGAGGAAGGTTCTGTTTGCAGGGGCCAGAGGCTGTGTTGTTAACAATGTTAGCACGTTTTTTTCACAACTTTGAACACTTTTATTAAACAAAACAATTATTTGACAAGAAATTTGAATAAAGATTTTTAAACAAATTTTTAACCACCTTAATGTACTTTCATAAGTAGAATCCCATGTAAACCCATGACCCAGGAACCAAAATCATCCATGTTCGAAGTCTTTAGACAACGTTGCAAAATTTCAGGCCGGGCATGGTGGCTCACACCTGTAATCCCAACACTTTGGGAGGCCGAGGCAGGCAGATCACTTGAGGTCAGGAGTTCGAGACCAGCCTGGCCAATATGGTGAAACCCCGTCTCTACTAAAAATATGAAAGTTAGTTGGACGTGATGGCGGGCACCTGTAGTCCCAGCTACTCGGGTGTTTGAGGCAGGAGAATTGCTTGAATCCAGGAGGCGGAGGTTGCAGTGAGCCCAGATCATGCCACTGTACTCCAGCCTAGGTGATAGAGGCTCCATCTCAAAAAAAAAAAAAAAAAAAAAAGAAAGAAAGAAAGTTTGCAGAATTTCACTAATTTGCTCCATTAAATATTTATTGAGCAGATACTGTGTGCTAGGATGGAATTTGGGGCAACCTTACCCAGACACTTTCCAGAGCTCACTCTGAGGCCTTCCCTCCCTTGTTCCCAGTCACGCCTCTCCCCTACTCCTGGTGTGGTTTCCATGGCAGCACCAGGGGTCCCCTCATCACACCTCCCCTGCGTCTTGAAACAGGTGGGGGCTCCAGTGGCAGACAGGGCAGCTAGACTGGGGGAGGGAAACTAGGAATGAGGATGAAACCATTGTTTTGTTATGCTCTTATTTTGCACAGCTTTATTTATTTATTCTTAATTGGAGTCTTGGCAGAAATGTGAAAAAAATGGGGTGTTACGAATGAGTTATGAGTATGTTATTTAAGCTAGGGCTGCCTTAAATAAATTACCACACACTGAGTGGCTGAAACAACAGAAATTTATTATCTTGGTGTGAAGGCTGGAAGTCCACGGCAAGGAGTGGGCAGGTGTTTCCGGTGTGTTCCAGGGATAAAGAGCCATTTAAAAATATATACAGTATAGAATCTGACTCTCCAATATCATGGCCCTAAGTAGATGCCGTCAGTGTGGTGAGTCATCAACAAAAGTAAAATATCCTGAGAGAGGGCTTACGGGAAGCCGAGTACATGTTTTTAAAGGAAGGGAACATTAAAAAATCCATCCTATAGAGGCCTACGGTGATCTTTCTGAGTGCCCCAGGCTGATCTACCTGCGTGATTATACACACATTTAAAATATTCACTGACAGAGCAGGAGCATCACCATCTTGGACAAGCACTGCCATTTAAAAGTTCACCTTGATCAAAAATCTCCTAAATCCAAAAGGCATCAGCCTAATGGCGAAGGTCAGCATGACCATAAACCACAAATGACATCTCCGACCAGAAACATCCAAACTATAAGATAAACCTCTCCCCGACCAGGGATATGCCAGCCCCAAGGTAACCTCCCCTCTGACTGGAGAGATGTCAGCCCTAAGATAACCTCACCTCCAACCAGAGGCATTCCAACCCCACAATAAACTTCTCCCTCACACACAAATATTTCAAGCCTGTGACAGGTTCTCTTGCTCTGAACCCTTAAATACTTTTAAGGGTATTTAAATCTGTAAGAGAGAGAATGCACCTGACTGAAATCGGTCAGAAGCCCCTCTCAGGTTTATTCTCCAAAATAAACTTGTCTTTGACTGTTGAGCATCTTTTTGTGTTTCTTTCCTCTTTCTTTAACTCTTACACTTACCAATAAAGTTCTTCACTGCAGTCGACCTTTTGTAGCTAGAGATTAGTTATCCATTAATTGCCTCAAAGTCTTATTTTAAAAGTCATCCCCAAATGGGATTTAAAAATAAGTAGTGGTGTACCTCTCCAATGGGACATCAAGCTGCCAGTAAAAAAATAAAGACTTTTCTGATTAGCTTTTTTCACTCAGCAATGTGGATTTAAATCTCTTCTATGTATTTTCATGGCTTGATGGCTCATTTCTTTTTAGCCCTCAATAATATTATGTTGTTTGGAGGGAACAGAGTTTGTTTATCCATTCACTGACTGAAGGACATCTTGGCTGCTTCCAAGTCTTTGCAATTATGATTAAAGTTGCTATAATCCTCATTGTGGAGGTTTTTGTTTGGAAATAAGTATTCAGCTCCCTTGGATAAATACCAAAGAGCACAATTGCTGGATCATAAGAGTGTGTTTAATTTAGTATGATTCCCACTACATGACATTCTGGAAAAGGCAAAACTATGGAGACAGTAAAAAGTTCTGTGGTTGCCAGAGGTAAGCAGCGGAGAGAGGGATGAATAGGCAAAGTACAGAGGTATTTCAGGGCAGTGAAACAGTCCTGTATGATATGACAATGGTAGATGCTTGTCAGTATGCATCTGTCCGAACCCACAGAAGGTACCAAACCAAGAGTGAGCCCTCATGTGAACTGTGGAGTCTGGGTCAATGCAGGTGGGTCAGCTGTAACCAATGGACCTGGGGCATCCAGTCTGTATTTATATCTCCAGTGGAGATGCTGACAGTGGAGGACGTTGTGCACGTGTGGTTCAGAGCTATGGGGACTCTCTGTACCTTCTGCTTAACTTTGATGTGAACCTAAAACAGCTCTAAAAATATATAATTATAAGGTCAAGCACTGTGACTCATGCCTGTCATCCCTGCAATTTGGGAGGCTGAAGTGGAAGGATCACTTGAGCCAGGGGTTTGAGACCAGCCTGGGCAACATGGTGAAACCTTGTCTCTACGAAAACGATAAAAACAAAAATAAGAATTAGCTGAGTGTGGTGGTGTGTGCCTGTGGTCCCAGCTACTTGGAAGGCTGAGGCAGGAGGATTGCTTGAGACTGGGAGGTTGAGGCTGCAGTGAGCCATGAGTGTGCCACTGTACCCCAGCCAGAGTGAGGGAGTGAGACCCTATCTTTACAAAATTGAAATATGTATGTGTGTGTGTGTGTGTATATATATATATATATATATGCAGTGCACATCTGTTCAGATGCCTTTGTTGTAAGCTGGCAGGTGGGTCTCTGCAGAGAATCCAGTTTGCATGTACTCCTGCAGTCGTAAAGTTCCCAGAAGTGTCTATTTCTTCAAGTTTGTGCTTTCCTTGATATCTGATCGGGTTCCTCACCTTCCATCAACCCCTACATAACATCTGATCAACCTGGCTTGTCTTCAGCAAGAATTCTGACAGGCGAGTTTAGCCTGAATTCCCCAACAATCTTACTGGACTCAGATACCATTTTTCACCATTCAGAAAAGTGCATCTCTTGAACACTGAACACAGAACACTGAACACAGCTGGGCTACCACCTTGATTTTCTCTCAAGAATTTTTTATCTGCTGACACTCATCCTGCTCTTGGGCTACACAATCCCACTTGCTCATGCTGTATTCAGAGTTAAGCCCAGTTTCTCTGCCCCAGTGTGAAATCCCATTGCCATGGCCTCTATACCTATCTCCATGGTCCTGAGAAAGTGCTCCTTACCATGCTTTAACAAGTATCACTGATTAATTTTTTCTCTAAAAACACACCTCACGGAATGGATGTGTCCAGTCTTGCATGAAAAAAGATTCAGATGGAGGGAATGTTCTGATGTTGTTAGCGATGCAAATTCTCCAAGTGACCCAGCACCAAAATACGTTACCAGAGGCAGATAGTTATGGGTCCTCAGCAACCTCGATTCCTGCCTGCTCAGAAGAAAGAATTTGAATGTGGGGCGTAACGCAGAAGAAGACAGAGTGAGGCAAGTTTTAGAGCAGGAGTGACAGTGCATTAAAAAGCTTTAGAGCAAGAATGAAAGGCAAGGAAGCTGGAAGCCCTCAACCTCAGCAAACTAACACAGGAACAGAAAATCAAACACCACATGTTCTCACTCGTAAGTGGGAGTTGAACATTGAGAACACGTGGACAGAGAGAGGGAACAGCACACACCAGGGCCTGTTTGGGGGGTGAGGGATGAGGGGAGAGAATTTAGAGGACAGGTCAATAGGTGCAGCAAACCACCATGGCACACGTGTACCTAGGTAACAAACCTGAAAACTCTGCATGTTTGGGTTTGGTGTTTGTTTTTTTTTTTTTTTTTTTTTTTTTTTTAAGAAGAAACCAAGAAAAAAAAAGTAGCCAAAAGAAAAGCAGAATAAATGGTCTCCTAAATAAAATGACCTGTGGGTCCCCCCATCAAAAAAAAAAAAAAAAAAAAAGAAAGGAAGGAAAGTACATTTGGAAGAAGCCCAAGCGGGTGGCTTGAAGGACCAGTGGCATGGTTGACCGTGGACTTAGGGTTTTATATACTGATAGACTCCCAGCATCTTGCATCCCATTTCCCTTGCTTATTCTCTTACCGTGAGCTGCCTGCAGGTTCGGTGGCCCGCTGGCACTTGGGAGGGGCCGCACGTGCAGCGTGTTTACTGGAGTTGTGCGCATGCTCACTGGAGGCGCTCTTCCCCTTCCAGGTGGAATGCCTAGAAGGTCAAACACCAGTTAAATACCAGTTAAACTCCACCATTTTGTCTCTTGATGGACATGCTCCAGCCCACTTGCCCAACTCTTGATATCTTTTTTTTTTTTTATTATACTTTAAGTTCTGGGGTACATGTGCATAACGTGCAGGTTTGTTACATATGTATATATGTGCCATGTTGGTGTGCTGCACCCATCAACTCATCAGCACCCATCAATTCATCATTTATATCAGGTATAACTCCCCAATGCAATCCCTCCCCCCTCCCCCCTCCCCATGATAGGCCCCAGTGTGTGATGTTCCCCTTCCCGAGTCCAAGTGAGCTCATTGTTCAGTTCCCACCTATGAGTGAGA